>NW_004797386.1:1077393-1087840 GCF_000002075.1 Aplysia californica
TAGATAGATAGATAGATAGATAGATAGATAGATAGATAGATAGATAGATAGATAGCATACAATGCCGCTTTACAGGCGCTAAAAGGCAAAGTGGCAATCAACATTAATGGATCCCAACTAAAACGAAGCAGCGAATTCAAATACTTGGGCAGCATTTTCACAGAAAATGGAAAATTAGTTCAAGAAATTGAGACTAGATGCCAGAAAGCCAACGCAGTCAGCTATCAACTCGGCTCTCTCCTGAAACATCCCTATATCCCCATGACAACCAAGGCGAAGCTCATCAACGCCATTTTCCTTCCAACACTCACATATCAGTGCTAGACATGGTCCCTAGAGAGGAAACTGGTCACATGCGAGATGAAATGCTTAAGAAGAGCGGTCAACAAAACAAGAAGAGACAAAATAAAAAATGAATTCATTAGGAACACTGTAGGAGCAACACCAGTCCTACCACACATAGAAAAACAAAAGGTCAAGTGGTTCGGACACCTCACACGGATGCCCTCAAACCATCCAGCTCTGTGAGCATACAACATTAAATATTCTAGATGGAGAGCCAGAGGAAGACCAAGGCAACGATGGAGTGAATCTGTGGCAGACACCCTCAGAGCTCATTGGATGTCCCTCCTACAGGCCACTCGCCTTGCTGCAGACAGACGCGTATGTCTCCCCGCGACACCCACCGGTACAAGCGGAAGAAAAAAGTAAAAGTAAGTAAGTAAAAGACTAACATACTGACAAGATATGTCTATGGCCGAGTACCCATTCCCACCTGGGTGAAGTGAGGAACATTTGTGTAAAGTGTCTTTCCCAAGGACACAACATCGGGCCTGAGGCTCGAATTACCGAACCGGCAACCTCACGATTACGAATTCAATTTCCTAACCACTTGTTGTATAAAATTGAAAGGCTCAGAAGGCAGAATTATTTAGATATCCAGACAAAAGAGCACCTGACGTCCTCATTCACCAATGTGCTAAAAGAGACACCTCGCACTGCATGTTGAACAAAAAGGTTACTAAAAAAAATTATGGTATTGGCAGCTGTCAAAAGATCAAAATATGGGAACAGGTCATTCTTTTTTTAAACTGAGGGCAAGTCAGAAGAGAGATGTGTATCGTAGTGTCCAAGACTGGCCACCTATGGCGTAATTCCGGTTCTTTGTGGGGCATACCATCCAATGGTGACTTTATTTTGGAACCAAATAAAAGGGGCGGAAAGAACATTGCTCTTGAATATGGCGAGAATTTGTATTGTGCCCTTCAATTGTTCGACCATGGCGGGCACTAGTCCAGCAAATTTTTTTTTAAAATAGATTTAATAAAGAGCGAAGAGTTGGGAAGAACTGTGAGAAAAACAAATCAAACTACGTTCTGAACAATGACATTTCGGACCATTTTCTTCTCATTGTTGATTTGGACATCAAAAGACCGAGGAAAGAAGTGAAAACAGTTTCTTCTCGGAACCTCGCTTACCCCACCACCCTCACTCTCCACATAAATTTACGCAAGTTTCAATGTGACATTCTTCACGCTCTTGCTACTAGTTCACCTATTAACATAGAAACCCTTAACACCATCATGAGGAATATTTTAGACGATCTTGCTCTAATTTTTTTTTTTTTTACGGAAAATATCTCATCGTCCAGTATAAAGAGGTTTAATCTAGAAATCAAGGCAGTAAAAAAAAAAAAGAAATGAAAAGGAAGTGCAGAAAAACACGACTTGAAGTGCACAAGGGAATAGTTATATTTATGAAAAATTCTATTACTAAGAGGATTCCAAGGCCAAGCGTACTTTCTTTTTGTCGAAATTTGAAAATGTTGAAACTAGTAAGGAACTTTTTGATGTCTCTAGTCAACTGTTTGGCAACTAATGTAAGTTGGTGGTTGGCGGGTGCTCTGGTGTGGTTTGCTTCTTCTTTCCCATCTATCGTCCTTATCTCCCCTCCTTTTTTATGTTTGTTACTCTCTTGTAACACCTCTAATCTTCTGGCGCTCGTTTGACCTTATGCAGTTGCGAGCGCCTTAAAACCTCTTCTAAAACATACCAAAATAAAACAGTATTACCCCCTGGCACTGATAGAGAACTTTGTAGTGGATTTTCAGCCTTTTTTTTTCGAATAAAACCCAAAATTACTATCAGTTTGAGGGGCTCGTCATCGATTATTATACTCCAGCAAAGAAAGAAGATATCAAAAAGATTGTTTTAGATAGTCCATCAAAAACTTGCGCCTTAAACTCCATGCCCACCAGCCTTTTATTTATTTTAGATACACTTCTTCCACACTTTTTTGTCATACTCTGTTGCCGTAAAGCGTCGAGGGGGCTTTCGGTTTTTTAAAGATTATTTCACGCATCACCCAAATTGTAAATGGTTTTCTCCTCACAGGCACAGTACCAAATTGTTTTAAAACAGCAGATGTTAGAACCTTTTGAAAAGAGCTGGAATTGATGGAAAGGACTTTAAAAAATTTAGACAAGTTTTAAATCTTTCTTATCTAAAATTCTGGATTAAATTTTATCTAATAGACTCTCACAGCATATTAGGGGAAGTAATCTTAGCGAAGTTTATCAGTCACCATACAAGGCACACCAAAGTATCGAGACCGCGTTAATTAAGCTCTGTACTGATATTTTAAAAGCAATTGATCAAATAAAAGTGTGTTTTCTTACTCTCGTGACCTAGAGGTTAAGGTCCTCACCTCTCATTCAATGTCCCGAGTTCGAATCCGGATACGAGCGTTCAGGACACATAAAACATTTTCAGTTGGTAGGAAATTTTGAATTTTGCCAGGATGGCGGCCGAAGCCTACTCTTGCCGATTTTGGATCACCAAGAGATCTTTAACGTGCTCAACTTGCACACCGGACCTCCGAGATTTTTTCGCCCTTGTCCGAGAAGGCTAGGTGTAGATCTTTCCTTCCAGAAGATCAGAGGTGTGGCTGAAAGACAGCAGTAAAAAGGAGCCAAGGAGTAGCAGTAGAAAGGCTGCAGAAAGAGTTGGGAGCCCAGAGGAGGGGGTAAAGGAGGTGAGGGGATGGGGGCAGAAAGTGGAGACGAAAGCAGACGACAGATCATTGCTAGAGACCAGGGAAAGAGGTGAAAGGGGACAAGTTTAGAGAAGAAAATGTTTCCGTCGCTACCCGGATTCGAACCCGGGACCTTTGAATGAGTGGCGAACACCCTTGACCTCTATGCCACGAGAGCCCCCAGCCGGACTCTGAAGCCAACGATAGTACCACCTGAAGCCAACGATAGTACCACCGCCGCCATAACAGTCAGGGCTATGATTCCAGTTGGGGAAATACATTTGTGAGGCAGCGTGGTGAAATCAGGCTCTCGTCAAAATAATCAAAGTAAAGAAACTTGCATCTTTCCGCAGGTTTGCGAATCTTTATCAAATTTGTGTTTTTTGGCTCAACACCTTTCATGACCATTAAAAAATTCATTTCTGTGTGGGTTTTCATGAAAAATGTTGATTAAAGGCACAAAAAATGTAAATTTTCAGGTACCACGGGCTGTTAAGCTAAGGAAATAACTAATCTTTGGCGGCCATTTTCTCACTAATTTTACCTCTGAAAACAGGTGACCCCCACCTCCTTTTTTCGTAAATATCTCGACTTGTATTCAAGATAATTGGATATTGTTTTCATCCAAATAAAGGAAAGTGAACAAGCTTTAAGATGTAACAATAACTTTACATGCCCAAAAATTGACAAGAGCCTGATTCCACCACGTTGCCTCACTAATATATTTGTGAGGCAGCGTGGTGAAATCAGGCGTTGGTTTTTTTTTTTTTTTTTAAGGGAAGAAACTGGCATTTTTCTGGCGATTTTGGCAATTTTTTTTTTTTAATTTTATAAAAAAAAAATTCTCAACACCTATTAGGTCTAGATCTAGATCTATATAAGAACAAATTTATGTCTGGATTTTACGAAAAAAGGTTGATCCAAGGTACACAAAAAATTAGATTTTTATTTCCCAAGGATTCTCAAGTTACAAAAAATACCAAACTTTGGCGGCCAATTTCTCGACAAATTTACCTCCGAAATCAGGTGTCCCTCACTTTCTTCAATCAGAAATATTTCGAGTATTTTTCCATCGAATACAAGAAAAATAGAAATGCTTTAAGATGATACCATCAACTCAGCATGCCAAAAAAAATGACGAGCGCCTTGTTCTACTGTGTTGAGACACATTTTATGAAGTATCTCAGGGCGTGGAAGTGCGATTCCAAATGAGGTGAAATATGATTTTGTTAAGCCTATAAATAGTCACCTGCACTGTACGCTTCCCAGGAAGTTGAGATTGTTTCAGAATGCTCTCAGGTCTTGTCTTGTTTTAGTAGAGGTTTTACGACGCTCGCAACTGCATAAGGTCATATGAGCGCCAAGCTCTCGTTTCTGAGGGGGTAATAGTGCAGATTGTGAAGCGCATAGAGCTTGCTGTAGAGCGGGGATTTGCGCTATACAGATGCTATCTATTATTATTATCTCAGTTTTTAGTATAGTTTTTGAAGAAATTTTACGGCGCTCGCAACTGCATAAGGTCATATTATGAGCGCCAGAAGATTAGAGGTGTTACAAGAGAGTAACAAACATAAAAAAAGAAGGGGATATAAGGACGATAGATGTTTGACAGGAAAGAAGGAGCAAACCACACCAGAGCACCCGCCATCCACTCACTATCTCCGTTTGTTTTGGGGGTGGGGGGGTTCTGTTGGAATGGCGCAATCTTAGACAGGCTGGATTGTCCCTGACAGTCCGAGCCTCCTTTTATACAGTCTTCGCAAAAAAATTATGGACCACTTACAAAAGAGCACTCAAAATAAAAACCAGGAAATCAAATTATGCCTTCTTTGACACACATTTAACTCATTAATCCATAAGCTCAAAAAATAAATTTCATCACGGTCGAGACCAAAATGCGTAATTCCCAGCGCTCAAAAGGGACCCACACTCAAAATCGAAAATCACAAAAGAAAGGGTCTCAAAGAGTCGTAGCGATATCAAAGAAAACGACCAGTTCAAGGTCGTGACTGTCAATGGAATTGTCAGAAGTGCGTGTGTCCATTATTCACAGCAAGGGGCAGTCAAGGCATACTGACAGGGCAGCGATAACTGCAGGAGATCCTTCGACCTCTAGTCATCACGGCGCTGCAGCAGATTGGGCCTGCTGTTGTCCTTCAGGACGACAACGCCACGCCGCAGGAGGTCCAGGGCCGTCAACGCCTTCGTGCAGCAGGCGAGGATTACCCACATGGTTTGGCCAGCCAACAGTCCACACCTCAATCCTGTTGAATAGTTGTAGGCTGAGTTTGATCGGAGAGTTCGGGAGAACCACTCTTTGCCTACTAGCAGCTGCTTGGGTGGCTGTAACAAAAATGGAACAACATTCCCCACGCCTCTCTTTTGTGATTTTCGATTTTGAGGGTGGGTCCCTTTTGAGCGCTGGGAATCATGCATTTCGGTTTCAATTGTGATTAATTTTTTAATTTATTTTTTTAGGCACTCATGAATTGATGAATTAAATGTATAATAAAGAATGAATAATTTGATTGCCTGGTTTTTATTTTTCGTGCACTTTTGCAAGTGGTCTTTAACTTCTTGTGAAGACTGTAAAATAATAATAATAATAATACTTGAATCTATAACACTTCGGAATCCACAAAAAGTGCTCGGTGGCGCTTACAAAACACACACTCACACACACACACACACACACACACACACACACACACACACACACAAAAGCTCTAATGCTCAGTAAAACCACGACGAGCATAAATTTCAACTAACAAACAAACAAAAAAGTTTCAGCATTATAAATATACTTTCCTGAAAAACATTGTTTTCAACTTCGTTTTAAATTGATTAATCGAAAGAGACATTTTAACATCTAAATCCAAATTCTTTCCAACGTTTTGGGGCATAGATGGGAAAGGCCCTTTCACCCAACTTTGTCGTTCTCTACCAAGGCATGCGGAGCTGATGGTCATTCGAACATCTTAAATTACGAGATGGTGCGTATGACTTGAGTTGCTTCAAAATGACCTAAACAACGAGAACCTTCTCTCTGGAGGTTTATTTTTTACGTCCTGTAAATTGAATCGAATCGCTCATTAAAAAATGAAATTCTCCTCTTAATTTGTCAGCCACGCCTCTCATTGTGTGCCTGAAAGGTTTCTTTGAGCGCAGATATTTTCAGCGAAAGTTTCGGCGTTTCCTTACACAAAGGGACCAATTGGCACACTCTGCTGTCGGTGATTCGGGCGACTGCCCTCCTACACTGGCTCGCAGTTTTGTTGAACAATTCCCTGCATATTGAACAACAATCCATTGTACGAAATGTATTTTCTTTGATGACAGATGTCACAGGTAATTTAGCATCTATTCATTTAGCTCTTGCCTACTGTATCTTAATTTTTTTGCACTTAAAATTGTATATATTCATGACGGCATCAAAAATGCCACAAGTGGCACCCGCTCGCCAGGTGGGCCTGTGCGATCTCTTGTCTCATTTTACCAGAGGGATGGGGGTAGGTGTTTTTGTTTTGTTTTGTTTCGTTTTGTTTATTGTTGGATGTTTTTTGTGGGTGGGTTGGTTTTTTTTTTTGGGGGGGGGGTGGGGGGGGGGGGCTTTTGTTCACTTTTTAAGGGGGGGAGGGGGATGTGCGTTTGCTTAAATGAGATACATCTAGCACTCAGGTGCGATTGGCTAATAACTAATTTCTAATTGTTTTACTCCACCACTCGTGTCTGTATTCCCACCACCCACCCCCCCCCCCACCCCTTCCTCCTCCTCCTCCTCCTCCTCCTCAAAAAGGGGGGAGAGGGGGGGGCACTAGTGACGACACCGGAAAACGTAAGGAACATACGTACATTCTGCTTTCTCATTATCTGTCTGCATCACGGACCGGGAGGCACAAGGTGTGCACAAGTTTCACCAGCCTAGCAGTCACACCGAGTACAGACCAGAAGACTGTCAAAAGTCGTTCTCTCTCTCTCTCTCTCTCCGGGGGATATTATACCGCCAAGAACGTGGCCAAAAAGCGCGCGCTTTCAGCGTCGTGAAGTGCCAAAATCTGCAAGATGGAGGGAAAACCAAACATGAACGGCAGAAATGATTTCATCCGGTTACCCCCACCCGACACACCTGAAGTAACTTTCAGCAAAAAGTAAGTACCGTATTGCGTTTCTGGGAGGGGGGGGGGTGTGAAAGGAGGTGGGGACGGTGGTCTTGTGGTTGCTTCACAAAGGTAGGTGGGTTAGTACATAGTGTCTGAAAAACGGACCAATTTAAAGGGGCAATAACTCAGTAATCTTTTCACCCATTGTGAGGCATGCTGACAAAATGAGTTACTTCTCCCAATCCACAAATGGAGATATTGGCCAAAAATCAACCCTTGGGTCAAACTAAATCGATTTTATAATTGATGCTATATTCTTTAAGTATCACATGCCTTTTGTTCTTTCAAACTAATAAATTGTAAAAACTTCACCTATAAGCCAGATGTATCTATTTCCACGGGCTCAAACCCGAGATACAACTCATTTTGTCAGCACACTTCACAATTACAAGAAAACTTCGGACCTATAAGATTCAAATATGGGAACATTGAATGTTAAAATATAAAGAAAAATAATCTACCGTATATGCCGGAAAAATATCAAGTTTTGCAAATTTGAACCAAGATTTAGTAAAAACGCAAACTTGTATAATATGTACCTCGTTAAAAGGACGTTCAGCTACAGGGGCGTGATCGTCCCATTCTGGTTTCAGGACAAGGACGGTAAATAATAATAATAATAATAATAATAATAATAATAATAATAACAATAATGATAATAATAATAATGATAATAATGATAATAATGATAATAATAATAACTGCATTTATATAGCGCGTATCCATGCTCAAGAGCTTGCTCTATGCTCTTTACAACTATTATTACCCCAGCAGACCCTCTGAGAACACTCAGAAACATTCTCGGCTTCCACGGAAGCGTACAGTGCAAGCTGTGGATTTCACGCTCTCAAACACTCACAAACTGACAAGATCGTTCCCTGTCTATAGCCGGGTACACATTTCCACCAGGGTGAAGTAAGGAAAATTACAGTGCCTTTCCCAAGGACACAACGCCGGGCCCCTGACGGGATTCGAACCTACGACCTTACGGTTGCGAGTCCAAGAGCCTAACCACGAGGCCACCGACGGTAAAACCATGCCCGTCATCATATCAGATGTGACGACTTTAAGAGAGATCAAATCTTTTGGTTCATTCAAATGTCAGCTGAAGTCGTTTCTGATTTTGAATTAATAAGATGAATATTTGGAGTGATTTTCTTTTAGTCAGATCACAACGTTTTATGTTACTGTTGTACGTTGTACTGTATTGTAAAGCGCTCAGAGCCTGTGTACTTTAATCGGGGTTGAGCGCTATATAAATATCATTTTTTAATTATTATTATTATTATTATTATTATTATTATTATTATTATTATTATTATTATTATTATTATTATTATCATTATTATTATTTTTATTATTATTATTATTATTATTATTATTATATTATTTTTATTATTATCATTATTATTATTATTATCCTTATCATTATTATTATTATTATTATTATTATTATTATTATTATTATTATTATTATTGTTAAAATTATTATAATTATTGTTGTTTTTATTATTACATGTATTATTATTATTATTATTATTATTATTATTATTATTATTATTATCATTACTATTATTATGTGCCGAAAATTTTGGGGGAAATGTGGGGAGGAGAAGCCTGTTGTTACGCTGTTGAGGAGAACTGGTTCTAGCAGGGTGAGGCTATATCCCACACACAAAGAGTGGCCCGGAAAAATCTCGGAGAGCCCGTGTGCAAGTTGCGCACGTTAAAGATGCCTTGGTGGTCTAAAATCGATAAGAGTAGGCGTCTGCAGCCACCCGGACTGAAGTATCTTTAGGCCATTCCCAAAGGAGGGGGGGGGGGGGGCTTTTCTCGTTCTAATGCACAGTAAAATTGTAAAAGGGCTGATCCAACAATGTCATGCTCATAACTGTGCCTGAACTGCAACAGGGAACTGCTGTTTTTTCTTTCCTCATCCTTACTATCGTCATTTTTCCTCTACATCTTTTGTATGTTTGTCACTCTCTTGTGAACTGCTATTTCCGGGGTGCCTTGATAGTCGGAGCAGACTTTGTGCTGTTGAAGCTAGAGAGGTGAGCAGAGTAAGTCTGATTCCCTATAAAGACTTCTCTGTTGACATCCACCTCTTGGCGCTCATATGACCTTATGCAGTTGCGAGCGCCGTAAAACCTCTACTAAAACAAAACAAAAAAATAGTAAGATTATTCGCAGCCATTATCAATATCCCAGGACTGCATTTGAAAAGCTTGACATGATGTGATACTCACTTTTTTTTAACATCAGACTTCTCAAAACTTGAACTGGCCACCCTACCACAATAATATGCAGAAGGCCCAGGAATGTGTCTCACAAACAAGGCAATCCCTAATGTCCGAATCAGATGCGGGAACAACTTTACTTTTTTTTTACATGGGTCCTTGTTTGTTTGTTTGTTGTTGTTGTTTGTTTTGTTGTTTTTTTTTTTTTTTCCTTTTGTTAAAGACACCCAGCCACATCACAACACGTTTCCATAATCAAATAGTGTAGGTTGTGCATTTGTCTTTTTTACTCGTGTGGCTCACGAAGAATAAGATAAGATAAGATAAGATAAGATAGGATACGATAAGATAAGATAAGATAAGATAATACTTTATTATCCCAGAGCGAAATTTTTTTTGCTGTACAGGACCGTAAAAACACATGCAGGTATATATTTAAAAAAATTAAATTATACATAACTCTCATTAAAATTCAATATGAAAAAAGAAGTAAAGCCTACAAAATATACATTCACATCAAATGCATCATTCAACCACATGCAGGAATTAAATACCAAGACCTTTGGAATTATATACTCGTAGATACATACTCTAAAGAGCAACATGCTCATTCTGACAATAGCCTTATGCTAGATGGGATATGGTTAAAAAATGCAAGGCAATGTCGCAAGAACCAGCTTTCAGAGGTGATGTCTCTGTAATTTGTTAGCTTTTTTTTAACAGCCTCGGAGGGCTGTTTTTAGTGGAAGGTCAATTGTTATGATGTTGTGCTAGCTACGAAGCGTATGGATGGTCCGGGTTCGAATATCTAGCCTGGAGCTGGAGCTTTTTTTTGGGGGGGGGGTAAATGTAGTTAGTAGTTGTTTTTACGCCTTCATGGATACGATTTAGATCTTTTAGGAGGAGGGCCTCCTGCCCTGTCTATCAGGGCCTACTGGGGCTGAGAGAGACACAACAACCCTGCAGAAAGACCACCGAATACTGTATAAAAACTCCCCCCCCCCCCCCCCCCCC
>NW_004797386.1:1087940-1089437 GCF_000002075.1 Aplysia californica
TAAAAAACCCCCCCCCCCCCCTCCCTTAATCCTCTCGAGAATCGAACTTAAGTCTGTTGTCTACGACAGAAAAGCTTCTAACCGCTACACTACAGATGCTGGTCCAATGTTTTAATGTTTTCTTATCTTTGGCAATTTTGCTGTCTTAGTTGCATGAACCCACCTGCGGCTGTTGTCTTTTTTTTCTTTTGTAAGTGTTTTGCGGTGCTCGAAACTGCATAAGGTCATATGAGCGCGCGGGACACACCAAACATGTTCGGTTGGTAGGAAATTTTGAATTTTTCCCGGGTGGAGGCCGAAGCCTACACTTATCGATTTTGAACGACCAAGGGATCTTTAACTTGCGCAACTTACACATGAGCCCTCCGAGATTTTTCGCCCTTGTCCGAGAAGGCTAGGTGTAGATCTTTCCTACCAGAAGATCAGGGGTGTGGCTGAAAGACAGCAGTGAGAAGGAGCCAATGAGAAGCAGTAGAAAGTCTGCAGAAAGAGTCAGGAACCCAGAGGAGGGGGCAAGTGAGGAGAGGGGGTGGGGGCAGAATGTGGAGACGAAAGCAGACGACAGAACATTGTTTTAGACCAGGAAAGGATGTGAAAGGAAAAAATTTGAGAGAAGAAAATTTTTCCCTCTCTACCCGGATTCGAACCCGGGACCTTTTGAAAGAGGCGAACACCTTAACCTCTAGGACACGAGACACCCCCCCCGTGTACGGTTCGAGATCTTATCCTCGCACTCGAAACACTAAAGTGCGATTTCCGAGGGGGAAAAAGGGGGTGGGATGTAAACATGGTCACTTTTAAGGACGAGCGGGCTAACCCAGATTTCGGGGGTTTCCAGAAATCTTGACCTTCACCAAAAGTGGGCATTTTCCTAACTATAGAAGAAGTTTGGTTTCACTGGTGTGTATATTTGTTTGGTTATAGAGAAAACTCTCCTTTTTTTAAGTAACTGAAGAAGGGTCCAAAAACTTTACCTTCGATTTTCTCAAAACAGCATTTTTCGGGATAGCCCACTTGTGCTTAAAAGCGACCAAATTACTTGTCAAGTTCACATCTCTGGTTCCATAATACATGTATTTGTTTTGGCTTTGTCATCTTCGCTTCATTCACGTGAGTTACAGCACGCATTATGTGTTTGCAATTACTCACTCACTCACACAATACACACACGCACAAGCAAACACAAACACACATACATACAGACATACATACACACTCACATACGTGCAAACACACACACACACACACACACACACACACACACACACACACACCAACACACACACATACACACGCGCGCTCGCGTGCTAGCATACCCACCATCTGATACAGACAAAAATACATGGCCTATGCGCACACACACACACGCACGCTCTATAGATTAATACTAACACAGAAGTAGACATTAACAGCACAACGACCCACACATATAGACTAACACTTACACATGACATAAGTAGACTTTAACACTGCCACGACACACACACACACACACAC
>NW_004797386.1:1091197-1093695 GCF_000002075.1 Aplysia californica
AGAAGAAGAAGAAGAAGAAGAAGAAGAAGAAGAAGAAGAAGAAGAAGAAGAAGGAGACATCAATAATAGTAATAATACTACATTTATTCTATAATGATACTAATAACGATAATGATTTTACCATCGTATTACTGAACACTGGTTGGCATAGACTCTGGGTCACACCTAACAAAAAGACTCATGTTTCGTTACGCAGTGGAATCAGGCGCTCGTCAATTTTGGGAACACAGAGCTATTGAATATACCATCTTAAACGATATTCATTTGCCTTGCTTTCGGCGAAAAAAAAAATACCCATTTATCTTGAATAGAGGTCGGGGTATTTACGATTGAAGGAGGTGGAGGTCGTCTGATTTTAGAAGTAAAATTAGTGAGGAGATGGCCGCCAAATTTTGCTGACTTCCATAGCTTAGAATCCTTGGAAACTGCAAATTTACTTATTGTTTGTCTTTAATCAACGTTTTTCAATCAAATCCACTCATAAAAGTGTTTTTGAATGGACATATACAAGGTGTTGAGCCGAAAAACACAAATTCGAGAGAAAAAAAATCCCAAACTAGCTGCAAAATACCGATTTCTCGTATTTCATTATTTTGAAGAGCGCCTAATTTCACTACGATACCTCACTTATGATGGTGAGTAATTTTTACCCCCAAAAAAATACTTGTAAATTTGGCTGCGAGTACCCGTGGAAAGAATGAGGGCAGGTCTAAAGGGAGTATCACACGTTCAGTTAAAACTGGCAGCTGTCTATCCTCGGTGGGAAATCTATTAGATATTTAACAACTTGGAAACAGATGTGTCACTTTTCCCATAAAACTACGACAGCTACACAGTTGAAAGTTGGCAAGTACCTGCAAAAAGATAGATAGGCCCCCATGACACAGCCCGATTTTTTATTTGTTCATTTCCTAAATTTTGGAAAATATATTTGACAAAAAGTTCCCGTCTTTCTTTGGCCATTGAGAAACGCAACAAATCTGCGTAGCTGTCCTTCGCAACGGAAGTGACGGAGGTGATGTTTTGCGTGGCGCATTTTATTTATTTACTTTTGTTTGTTTGTTTTTTGTTTTGTTTTGTTTTGTTTTATTTTTTGTAAGTGTCTTACAGCGCTCGCAACTGCATAAGGTCATATGAGCGCGAAGGACACATTAAACTTTTTCAGCTGCTCGGGTGGCGGCCGAAGCCTACTCTTATCGAATTTAGACCACCAAGGGATCTTTAACGAGCACAACTTGAATACAGGACTGAACGTTTAACACCCCCTTTAGACCTGAAATATCTAAAACACATTAATAGCATGGCTTTGTTTTTAACATTAACAAAGATATCCGCTGCCACGCTACATTCCCCCAAACAATGCTGATGGGAAGATGAACTGAAGCGCGGAAAGACATTTATCATTTATGCTCCACTGATTATTCAAAGGCATTTGACAAGGTTAGACACCAAGTGCTATTTAATTTTAAAATTTTGGAAGAACTAGAGATAGATGGAAAGAATCTAAGAATATATAGAATACTATTATAGTGCCAAAAACTAGGCCATTCCTAAAACAAGAGAAATAACTCAATGATTGCCAAAGTTGTTGCTAAAAATATGTTATCACATGTATGTGTGGCCAATCTTTCTATACGGATGTGAATGCTGGACAGTGACAATATAATAGCAGCAACAGAAATGTGCTTTCTCGGGAGATTTTTGTGAATTTCATGGAAGGAATATAATAAATAAAATGAGGTAGGATTGAAAGAAGCCCACTAGGAACGCTCACTAATAACAATAAATTTGGAAGAGACAAAACCAGTCTATGGGACACTTGAATAGATATAAAGGCTTTGAACATCTTGCAATCACTGGGAAATATTTGATCACTTTTAAGCTCAAGGGGGCTATCCCGGAAAAAAAATGCTGTTTTGAGTAAATTGAAAGTAGAGTTCTTACCCCTTGTTCAATTTCTTTAAAAGACATGGAGAGTTTTCTCTATAACCAAACAAATATACACACCAATGAAACCAAACTCTCTTCTATAACCAAACAAATATACACACTAATGAAACCAAACTCTCTTATAGGTAGCGCAATGCCCGCTTTTTGGTGTAGGTCAAGATTTCTGGATACCGCCGAAATCTGGGTTAGCCCGCTTGTCCTTAATTAAAAAACGACGAAATTTGGAAGAGACAAAACCAGTCTATAAGACACTTGAATAGATATAAAGGCTTTGAACACCTTGTGATCACTGGGAAAACATTTTATAGAAGGCAAACGAGGAAAGAGAATACCCACACTATTTTGACTATGACAATGACAATCTTTATTCATCTCGCCTGGAAAAATGTGTCTTGGTCGTTAACAATGGCAGTAGACGTTACAAAGCTTAGGTGCACTCACGCATACGCACAACAAGACAGGACTTACATGTCTCACGTGCTGGAACAACCCGCTCCATAAAACATTCTCTCTCTCTCTCTCTCTCTCTCTCTCTCTCTCTCTCTCTC
>NW_004797386.1:1094070-1096158 GCF_000002075.1 Aplysia californica
GTGTAGTTTATTCGTTGTGTGTAGTTTGTTCTGTGTAGTTTATTCTTTGTGTGTAGTTTATTTTATGTGTGTAGTTTATTTTATGTGTGTAGTGTATTCTAAGTGTGCAGTTTATTCCATGTGTGTAGTTTATTCTGTGTAGTTTGTTTTATGTGAGTAGTTTATTTTATGTGTGTAGTGTATTCTAAGTGTGTAGTCTATTCTAAGTGTGCAGTTTATTCCATGTGTGTAGTTTATTATGTGAGTAGTTCATTCCTTTAAAAAAAAACACATGAAAAGAGAATGGTGAACTCATTCTGTGGGTGGTTGGCGGGTGCTCTGGTGTGGCTTGCTTCTTCTTTCTTATGAAACATCTATCCTCCTTATCTCCCCTTCTTCTTTTTTTATGTTTGTTACTCTCTTGTAACACCTCTAATTAGTCTAATCTTCTGGCGCTCATATGACCATATGAAGTTGAGAGCGCCGTAAAACCTCTACTAAAACTAAAGAACTCATTCTAGTGACTTGGCGGACACTAGTCCAATCAGCAGTAGACCAGAGGCTGTGCCTTTCACTGAAGTGTCTTTCGCCATTCCCAAAGGGGGGGGGGGGGGGGGTATTAACATGTTTTTATGTACAGTAGAATTGTAAATGGGCTGATTTATCAATGTCATGCTTATACCGTGCCGGAACAACACAGCGGGAACTGCTGCTTTTTCTTTCCTCGTTCTTTACTGTCGTCATTTTTCCCTCTACTTCTGTTGTATGTTTGTCACTCTCTTGTAAACTGCTATTCCCGGGTGCCTTGATAATCGAAGCAGATTTTGTGCTGTGGAGGCTAGAGGGGCGAGGAGAATAAGCCTGATTCTCTGCTTGGACTTCTCTGTTGACATCCCCTCCCCCCTCCTTGGCGCTCATATATGACCTTATGCAGTTGCGAGCGTCTTAAAACCGTACTAAAACTAACTAACTTTAACTACAAAATTGGCTGGGAGTACATATGGGGAAAAGGAGAACAAGTCTGTTGTAACTGACAGCTGCCTCTCTTTTTTGTGGTATAATTTATTTTTTTAAACCCAGAAATACCAATTTTCACCTTTCATAGGATGCATATTGCTGCTTGCCTTTTTAAGTTTCAGATTTTTTAAAAGAACAGAATTGAAAATTTTGTATGAACAACCAAGTTATGAACAACCAAGTTATGAACAACCAAGTTATGAACAACCAAGTTATGAACAACCAAGTTATGGTTTTGTATTTTAAGCCCCCTAATACAGCTCTTTCCTATCAAACATCTATCGTCCTTATCTCCCCTCCTTCTTTTTGGGGTTAGTTACTCTCTTGTAACCCCTCTAATCTTCTGGCGCTCATATGACCTTATTGTGTTGCATGTGCCGTAAAACTCTTACTTATACTAAAACAAACGAATCAACAAACATGGGGCCATTAGTGGGTAGTTGGTGGGTGATCTGGTGTGGTCTGCTTCTTCTTTCTTCTCAAACATCCATCGTCCTTATGTCCCCTTCTTCTTTTATACGTGTGTTACTCTCTTGTAACACCACTAATCTTCTAGCGCTCATATGACCTTAGGCAGTTGTGAGCGTCGTAAAACCTCTACTAAAACGTTTTTTTAAAACTCTTACTAAAACTAAAACAAACGAGTTAACAACCAGGGACTTTTTTCCTCTCCACTAGGGATGACGAAGAGCGAGAGTTGGAGCTGCAAAGTTTGACGACTGTGATAGACGGGGGCAAAGAGAAAGAAACCCAAGACGGCTACACTTTCGACGATATCCTCCACCGTATCGGCCATTTTGGGAGGTTCCAGAAGTACATTGTGGTCGTGCTGGTACTGCTGTCATGGTCCGTGGGGTACCAGAACATGAGCCCGGTGTTTACCTTGAATATACCCAAACACAGGTGAGTTGGTGGGTGAGTGGGTATGTGGGTGAGTTCGTGGAAGGGTGGGAGGGTGGGTGGTTGGTGTCTGGGATGCTGTGTGTGTTTGTTGTTTATTAATGTTGTTAATGTTGTTGTTGTTGTTGTTGTTGTTGTTGTTGTGTGCTTGTTCTTGTTGTTTTGTGTGTGTGTGTGTGTGTGTGTGTGTGT
>NW_004797386.1:1096973-1097808 GCF_000002075.1 Aplysia californica
AGGAGGAGGAGGAGGAGGAGGAGGAGGAGGAGGAGGAGCGGGGGAAAATATATTATACCAGTCACCCCCTCCCCCCTCCCCACCCCGAGGCGGAGCTACTGACTGAAGTGTCTTTAGGCCATTCCCAAAGCGGGGAACATTAACATCTCCAGTTCTTAAGCACAGTAGAATTGTAATTGTAAATGGGCTGATTCATCAATGTCATGCCCATAACTGTGCCTGAACTACAACATTGAACTGCTGCTGTTTCTTTCCTGATCATTACTATCGTCCTGTTTCCTCTACTTCTTTTGTATGTTTGTCATACCCTTGCGACCCGCTATTTCCGGGGTGCCTTGATAGTCGAAGCAGACTTTGTGCTGTTGAAGCTAGAGAGGTGAGCAGAGTAAGTCTGATTCCCTACTGTAAGGACTTCTCTGTTGACATCCACCCCTTTGCGCTTATATGACCTAATGCAGTTGCGTGCGAAGTAAAACCTCTCCTAAAACTTATACCTGTTGCCACCCTCGACAACAGATGCGAAATCCCGGGACTGACCAACGACACGTACCGGATCCAGAACGTGGCCCACGAGCAGACGATCAACGACTCCATCCCGCGGAAAAAAGATGGCGGCTTCCGGTCGTGTAGCATGTACATCCGGGTGCCCGCGGAGAACGGGTCAGCGTCCTACGAGACGGAGCAGGGCTGTACCACTTGGGTCTACGATAAAAGTGTCTTTGAGAGGACTCTCACTACTGACGTGAGTTGTGTTTTTATTTTATTTTTTTTGTTTGTTTGTTTTTAATTGTTTATTTATTTATTTATTTATCTATTTATTTATTTACTTATTTAT
>NW_004797386.1:1100135-1102410 GCF_000002075.1 Aplysia californica
GTGTATGAAGACGTGTTGACCATACCGGGGTACATGGCCGTCCATAATATAGAGTTATTTGTATCATCTTAAAGCTCCATTTCCCTTGAATGCAAGTCGAGATATTTGCAAATTAACCCGCACAGAAATGACTTCTTTAATGGGCATGGAAGGTGTTGAGCAAAAAACCAAAAATTCGATAAAAATTCACAAACCTGCTGAAAAAATGCCAGCTTCTTTACTTTGATTATTTTGACGAGAGCCTGATTCCACCACGCTGCCTCACAATGCTTGGTTAGTAGCTTGTGTGTGTGTGGGAAAGGGGAGGGGAGAGAAGGAGGGTGTGGAGGAAGGGGGAAGTAGTCGGGGTTTGGGAGGTATTCTCTTATTTTCTTTCCTTGGTTCGTTTAAATGTATTCATTTTTATTTCAGCTTATACTAAAGGACTGTCATCTTTATGGGCGTAATGGGATTCAAACTCACAAAGTTTGATATTAGTTGTCAAACATAATACGTTGGTTTCGCGGGATTTAGGTGGTCCCTGGCCTGTGTCCTTCGGCAAGACACGACAAACTTACCTAAATAAAATCACACAAAAAACAAGCATTGCACAATGGCGACCAGCAATAGACTGTTTGTATAATAATTATAATTATAATTATAATTATAATAATAATAATAATAATAATAATAATAATAATAATAATAACAATAAGATAATAGCATTTGCATAGCGCATGTCCCCACTCGAAAGCAAGCTCAATGCGCTTTACACTATATTATTACCCCAGCAGACCATAGAACACTTAGAAACATTCTCAGCTTCCCGGGAAGCATACAGTGCAAGCAGCTGGTTAAGCGGTCAAACACTAACAAACTGACAAGATCTTTCACAGTCTATAGCTGGGTACCCATTCCCACCTGGGTGAAGTGGGGAAAATTCGTGTAAAATGCCTTTCCCAAGGTCACAACGTCGGGCCAGCGGCTCGAACCCCCGAACCCGCAACTTCACGATTACGAGTCCGGTAGCCTTACCAACTAGGAAATACATGTGGGGCAGTGCGAAAATGTTACCCTCTCAAAAAGTGGTGAAAGTGGGCGCTGGCTATAGCAGGGCTGACAGGCACTGACATACACAAAATGCACTTTCAAGATTTTCAGAAAGAGAGAGAGACAGTCATAACCACAATGAAGAAAATACACCGAGTATAAGAGGAGAGAAATATACAAAGCAACAGATAAATGGTCGCTTTTAAGCACAAAAGGGCTATCCCGAAAAGCTGCTGGTTAAGCGCTCCAACACTAACAAACTGACAAGATCTTTCACTGTCTATAGCTGGGTACCCATTCCCACCTGGGTGAAGTGAGGAAAAATCGTGTAGAGTGACTTTCGAAAGGGCACAACGTCGGGCCCGCGGCTTGAACCTCCGAACCCGCAACCTCACGATTACGATAGCCTAACCACTAGGCATACTATATCTGAATATTTCAGGATGTGTGTATTTATACATCTCTGCTTCTGTGCGTGTGTGTGTGTGTGTGTGTGTGTGTGTGTGTGTGTGTGTGTGTGTGTGTGTGTGTGTCTGTGTGTGTGTCTGTGTGTCTGTGTGTCTGTGTGATGTGTGTATGTGTGTCTGTGTATTTTATGTACCATATTTATGTATGCATAATATATGCTACGCCATTGTAAACCAAATTTCCCACAACACAGATCAATAAAAAGTAGCTTTTTTCATGAATGCAACGGGACAGACTGCCGATTGAACTGTAAAACCTTGCATCTAACAAAACTACGTATAGTTGCTAATTGGAACAAAACTACAACTGTTTATTTCTACAACGTTTAAAGTGTCAGATCTCATCATTAATTGGTCGCTTTTAAGGACAAGCGGGCTAACCCAGATTTCGGGGGTTTCCAGAAATCTCCACTCACACCAAAAGTGGACATTGCCCTACCTATAGGAGAAGTTTCGTTTCATTGGTGTGTATATTTGTTTGGTTATAGAGAAAACTCTCCTTGTCTTTTAAAGAAACTGAACAAGGGTCCAAAAACTTTACCTTCGATTTTCTAAAAACAGCATTTTTTCGGGATAGCCCCCTTCTGCTTAAAAGCGACAAATTAATGTGGACATTTTCTCGTCTGCCAAAATCTCCAAAATTGTCGGTTTGCATTTACTTTGTTTTTCCAACCAGACAGCAAACAGGTAGTAAAATGCTTATGAACATCATGGCGTATTTCATTTAAACAACAGAATGCTGGTATAGATCTACAGCTTATGAACATCTGCCAATGGCA
>NW_004797386.1:1103058-1105004 GCF_000002075.1 Aplysia californica
CCCTCCCCCTCCCCCACCTCCACTCACCCAAATCCCCTCTCCTCCTACAGCGATCGAGTACATGGGCCCCGCCCACAGGGCTAGGATAAGCTTCACAAACCGACTGTCCTTCACCTTGGGACAACTCACCTTGACCCCCATCGCCTACTTCCAGAACGACTGGAGAGTTTTCCAGCTCATCATCATCTGGCCATCGATCCTCACCGTGCTTTTGCTATGGTGAGTTGTTCGTGGTGACGTATTCTGCTCACTCTCGGGTGTAACCAGTGGTGGGGCGCCATTGGTGCAATTGGTGCAAGCGCTCCACCTTACCCTGGCCTTCACACGTCCACCCCCTCCCCCCTTTTTTTTCTAATTGTTGTTGTTTCCCTCTATTGTGTAGCAAGTCCAGATGCTGCACGAAGTAATTAGAAATCTTTAAATCTTCTCAGATTGTGAGCATAGTGAGTTGCTAGTATTTTTTCACTTTATTGCAGCTTTTATGACAATGTGGTTTCCTCCAGAAACAGTTGTAAATATCGATAGATGTAGATAACGGGATATCGTGCAGATTCTAATTATTGACTTTCTCTAGAAATCTTAATAGTAGCTACTAAGCCTATTGTCCATTTGCTCACTTTCCAATTACGCACCACCTTGTCTGCAACCCACGCGATGCCACTGCCCCTCCTTCTTTTTCGTGTTTGTTACTCTCTTGTGACGCCTTTAATCTTAGATACTTATATGACCTTACTGTGTTGCCGCAAGTACCGTAAAACACTTACTAAAACTATAGAGCACCCACCAGCCACCCACCACCATGTTCCTCGTCCACAGGATGATACCGGAGTCTTCCCGGTGGCTGTTGACCAAGAACAAGCGAGAAGCGGCGGAGAAAACCATGCAGGTCAGTTAGTAGCAATGTCTTTGTCCTCCTTTCTCATCTCTACTTCCGGGATGCCTTGATAGTAGAGCTGGGCGAAGGCTCGAGTCTGGAACCGATTCCCACGATTAGCTACGGATGAAAAGTTCCGACTCCTTTTTACGTAAACCAGTGGTTAAATGTTTTAAAATTTATTTCTGATAAAAAGAAAGTTGGTGCCTCACAGTGTTCCCAAATCAAGGTTGTCCTAAATCCTGAAGATGTTCGGGGCCAACCAGGTAACCACCGGCAGAAATCACATCAATAGAAAGTAAGTAATTGGGTTCGGAGTCGATTCCTACGATTCCTAGCTTTCAATATTTGGGAACCTAGCCGCCCAGCACTACTTGATAGTCAAAGCAGGTTTTGTGCTGTTGAAGCTAGAGAGGTGAGCAGGGTAATCCTGATTCCCCATTTAGACTTCTCTGTTGACATCCACCACTTTGCAGTCATATGACCTTATGCAGTTGCGAGCGCCGTAAAACCTTACTAAAACTAAACTAAAATGGTGTTATATTTAGTTCTAGAGTTCGTGGCAGGGATGCCACCCACGTAAACGAACGGGGGCTGCGTGTGCCCACTCTGGGACGCTGAACCTCAAGGGCAAGATAATATCATTTGCAGTTCAAAAGACGGGAGAGTCCTTCTCGGGGCTTACGTGGAGGCGTCTCGACGGTCTTAGGAGGAAATCCACAAGCTTGCTCTGAAATATGGGGACAGTGTGGTATTTAATGTGGTCGCTTTTAAGCACTAGAGGGCTATCCCGGAAAATTGCTGTTTTGAGAAAATCGGAAGTAAAGTTTTTGAACCTTTGTTCAGTTTATTTAAAAGACAAGGAGAGTTTTCTCTATAACCAAACGAGTATACAACCTAATGGAACCAAACTTCTCCTATAGACAGGGCAACGTCTACTTTTGGTGTAGGTCATAATTTCTGGAAACCCCCAAAATCTGGGTTAGCCGGCTTGTCCTTAAAAGCGACCATATACTAAAGCTTATGGGGAGCGGGGTTGGGGCTCAGATTGTTCGTTACGATGAGAGTAAGA
>NW_004797386.1:1105104-1106422 GCF_000002075.1 Aplysia californica
CCCCCCCCCCCAAGTCTGACACGTGTGACGTAACTGCTGCAAGCTCTAGCATCTATACATATTGTACTTGTGAAAGTTCGTCACTTTGGCCTCCTAATACTTCGGAACCACTTAACTTTCTAATCTGAACAAATTAATTGTGGTTCGGGATCATTTAAAGGGTGCACAGTTTTACTGAGGAATCTGAAATCAATGTAGTTTAATTTTCAGTTTTTCATTTGTTTCGTTTAGATCTAATCTAAAGAAAGTCCGTCTTCTAAGACGCCTTTGTAAACAAGTGAAATGTCCGTTCACTAACCGTGCGCACCTTTGAAATCCTGGAGTGTGCAACCACGAAAGCAGAATAAAGTATCAATCTATGCATCTCTATACTCTATATCAAGACCTTCTAATTTTGCATCTCTCAAGCTGTATTGCTCCATTCAGGTAGAGTGTAAATATAGTAGGCCAATGACTTTCAGTTGGTGTTAATGCAGCGATCATTCCTTTCATAGAAAAGGGGTCCAGCTAGTTATGTAATAAATTCGTTTTCCTTTACCTCATCCCCAAGCCAGTTAATAACATTTTATTTCTCATATCATTCCAAATCCGATATTTTATCTTTCATCTCTCTCTCCCTAGACATACATCATATCTTTCATCTCATCTATGTAACCATCTTCTGTTTTCTCATCTTTTATCTCAGCCCCAAGCCCAATATTTACTTTTTATCTCATTCCCACGCCCAATATCTAATTTTTTACCTCTTTTTGGTCATATTTTGTCTCATCCTTTATCTTACCATCTATCTCATCTTTCCATCTCATTCCCAAGGTCAGTATCTTTTAATCTCATCGTATATCTATCCCCAATCCGATAGTTTATCCTTTACTTTATATTTCACGTACTCTTTTACCCCATCTCCAAGCCCGACAAACTATCTTTTATCTCATTTTTATCTCTTATTTTTCAACTTAAATCATTGATCATTTATCTTTGATTGTTTATCTTTGATCTTTGATCGTTTATCTTTGATCTTGATCGTTTATTGTTCATCTTTTACCTTTTATGGTTTAATATTGTTATCGTTTCTTGTTCATCTTTTACTATTATCTCTTATATTTTATCGTTATCTCTTATCTTTTATCGTTTACTGTTTATCTTCTATTGTTATCTCTTATCTTATATCGTTATCTCTGACCTTTTATCGTCATCTCTTATCTTTGATCGTTTAATGGTCATCTTTTATCGTTTATTGTTCATCTTTTATCTTTTATCTTTTATTGTTCATCTTTTACTGTTATCTCTTATCTTTTATCGATATCTCTTTCCTTCTACC
>NW_004797386.1:1108486-1109632 GCF_000002075.1 Aplysia californica
CACACACACACACACACACACACACTCACTCACTCACTCACACATACATGTACACACACACAGAAAAGTTCTAAAGCTCTGTACCACTACGACATGCATAAATTTAGAAGAAAAAGAAACTGACATATATTTTAGATGATATAGATCTAGAGTTCCAGCATTATAAATTATATACTTTCCGGAAAAACATTGTCTCCACTTTGATTTAAATTGATTAGTTCATAGAATGTTTGTGTTGGTTGTCTCTGGAGTGTCGATTTTCTCGGATTTTTTGCAAATTTGAATACTACCTCAGGAAAAAATTCATTTAAAAAATTTTGTTTCGTTTAAGGAAAAAACAACAAACAAATTTCTAGAGCTAATGTTTGTTAAGAGGTAAGAAAAGAGCAATCAATTTCCATGAGAAATAAGTTCGATATTCATTACGTAAGACATAACAATAAATAAATCCTAGATGGTCGCCGTATCTATGGAAACAAAACTTTTTTCTCAAATTTCATTGCAGATTTTATAACTCCTTACTATGTTTGTTATATATGTGGTGGTTCTGCTGTCAATGATCGGCAAGATGGCCATCTCCAGCGCCTTCTTCCTGGTGTAAACGTACACCTCATATCATCTCATCTCATCTCATCTCATCTCATATCATCTCATCTCACAGCGTGGGTGGTGGTGGTGCTGCCAATGATAGGCAAGAAGGCCATCTCCAGCGCCTTCTTCCTGGTGTATACATACATCTCATCTCATCTCATCCCATCTCATCTCATCTCCTCTCATCTCATCCCATCCCCTCTCATCTCATCTTACTCTATCTCCCCCTCTCACAGCGTGGGTGGTGGTGCTGCTGTCAATGATCGGCAAGATGGCCATCTCCAGCGCGTTCTTCCTGGTGTATACATACACGGCGGAGCTGTTCCCTACGTCACACAGGGCCTTCGGGATTGGCTCAGCCTCCATGATGGCGCGGATAGGAGGGATTGCCTGCCCTTATGTGGCTGACTTGGTGAGTCGTTGGGTTATGGGGTTTGGGGGTTGTTGGTTGTGGTGGTGTTGTTGTTGTTGCTGTCGTTCTTGTTGTTGTTGTTGTTCGTTTTCTTCTTCTTCTTCTTCTTCTTCTTCTTCTTCTTTTTCTTCTTCTTCTTCTTC
>NW_004797386.1:1110235-1134382 GCF_000002075.1 Aplysia californica
GGTTTTTGTTTGTGTGGGATTTTTCGTTTGTTTTTGTTGTTTTGTTTGTTTGTTTTGTTTTGTCTTTGTTTTGTTTTTTTTGTTTTTTTTGGGGGGGTTGTGTTTGTTTGTTTGTTGTTGTTGTTGTTGTTGTTGTTTCTTTTTTTTTGGGGGGGAGGGGGAGTTCTTAAATCTCTTCACTACTGGATAGACGTAGATAATAATATACTCTCTTATGTTTCTATTACTGCTGAGTCAAGTGTCTCAATACATATATATTATACTAGATCTATTTAGGACCTTCCAAAAGAAAGAAGTGAACAACCTAAAGAGTCAAAACATGTAGGTCGAGGTCAGCGTGTTTACAACTATTTTTTCATTGTCTTTATTGCAAAAATGGGCCTAAAAGTTAAAATCTCGCACTCTGTAAGATAAGATTTTCATCACAGAATCCAAATCTGGAGTCAAAAATACAATTTAAAGCAATTTTTATTTAAATGAATTACAGCTTTCAACATCCTGACTGTGGTATTTTTAGAATTTCCGCCCCTAGACCGCAGAATGACGATTTGCAGAGAGCAATTTTACTGCAGCGGTACTATATAGATCTAGTACAATATTGAGACACTAGATTCAGAACTTGAGCAGGCAAGATGGAAGAACTTCGAAGAAGCAGTAATTGCAGCGGTGTAGAAGAGACCTGCACTTTTTGATAAATCACAAAACAATTACTCAAACAGAAATTACGTCAACAAGCAGTAGGTAGACATTGCTAAAGAAGTTGGAGTGGAAAGAAAAAATTAAAGTTTCATTGTTGTTGTTTTTTTTATCACGAGGTAGAAAGGAATGTGAAGTCAGGACGTTTGTGTAATCAACTCAAACTTCCCCTCCCCAAAACGGAGAGTTGAAAACGTGGGGAAACGTGAAGCCAGTGCGTTTGAGGCCCTATTGGGGGAGGGGGGGGGGCTTCGCTGTTGCACACAGAGGGCTCGAGTTCGATTCCTGAGTGGAGAGAAGTTTTATCGAGTATCTCGGCGGTCTTTCTGCCCGGATGTATCCCTCTCAGTCTCAGCCCAGTTTGGCCCGGACAGGCTGGGTAGAGGCCTGTCCACCTCTTGAATGACCTAAATTGTGTTGATGAGGGCGTACGCCTACAACCTACAGTTTAACGATATCCGTACACCCTGGGGTCAGTTTGTACCCCCGGGGTTGTATTCTTCACATTTTAGAATACTTCTAGTACGAAGATCTCTTTGAAACTTTCAGTATTTCTAAAAAAAATTCATTTTGACCGACTGCTATGCAAAGAGTAAATTTCCTTTTTGGAAAGTGGTGGCACAGAGTTTTCCACATCGTATGGATACGATAGTTGTATTCTTCACATTTTAGAATACTTCTAGCTCGAAGATCTCTTTGAAACTTTCATCAGTATTTCTCAAAAAGTCATTTTAACAGACTACTATGCAAAGCGTACGGATCGGATTAACGAGTAAATTTCCTCTTTGGAAAGTGGTGGTACGGAGTTCCCCATGTCGTATGGATATGATAGTAAAACACGACGTACGGATAGGGTTAAAAACACATTGTAAGTCAATGGGTGTATAAGAACATAAAAATAAAAGTTCTTTTCTTGTCCTGTCGTTTACGAACTTTAACTAACTTCTCTAAGATCTGGATCCAGGGTGTGAAGGATACCCTGAGAACATTCAATATCCCACCCAGCCAGGCCATCAAACTTGCTAGAGACAGGAAGCTCTTTCTCCCCTCGACGCCCTAAATGGTACAAGAGGACGGATAAAATATAGTAAAGTGAGTCCTAGAGGTACAAGAGGACGGATAGAGTAAAGCAAAGTGAGTCCTAGAGGTACGAGAGGACGGGTAAAGTAAAGTAAGTCCTAGAGGTACGAGAGGACGGGTAAAGTAAAGTAAAGTAAGTCCTAGAGGTACGAGAGGACGGGTAAAGTAAAGTAAAGTAAGTAAATAACTTCTCATCAATTTCTTCCCTCCAGAACACCTACATCGAGGGAGGGTTCGGCGAGGTGCTGCCCCAGCTGGTGTTCGGAGCCTCGGGAATCATCGGCGGTCTGCTCACTCTCTTACTTCCGGAAACGAGGAACCGGAAATTGCCGGAAACCATCGCAGATGTCAAAAATTTTCACATCTCCTAAGTTCTTGATTCTTACCCCCCCCCCCCCCCCCCCCCCCCCCCCAAAAAAAAGGCTCTTCTTTCTGTGAGTTGAATTGGTCGCTTTTAAGGACAAGCGGGCTTACCCTGATTTCAGGGCTTTCCAAAAATCTTGACCTACATCAAAAGTGGGCATTGCTCTACCTATAGGAGAGGTTTGGTTTCATTTGTGTGTATATTTGTTTGGTTATAAAGAGAGCCCTCCTTGGTTGTTTTTTTTAAAGAAACTGAACAGGGGGCAAAAACTTTACCTTCGATTTTCTCAAAACAGCATTTTTCGGGATAGCCCCCTTGTGCTTAAAGGCGACCAATTTAGAACGAAACAACCGTCAAAACAGTCACAACTTGCTTTGGTGTGTTCGGATTTCATTTGGGCCTCATTTGAACCACAGATGAAAACATTTATTGTACCATCAAAAGTTCAGAAATTGTCCTTGTTGATCCAGTCGAAAATTCTTTCTTACTTCTTTGCTGCTCATCTCTGTCTGCCTTTACTATAGAGCGGTCAAAAATTTGTGGCGCGACTTATTGCCAAATATCTCCTCAACTATCAAACATAATTTCTCCAGCTTTAGCACAGTGATTTGTATCAATTTGTCTTTACAGATCAATGTTTTTTATAAACACCTGTTAGCTCTATTCTATCAGATTTCTTAATAAATACTAACAAAAAATCCCAGCAGGTGGTTTCTACTGATTTTAAAAGGTTTACAGCTGGGACAATATCGCTTTTAAAAGCAAGTCTGTCATTTTTTTTCTAATCGCGAGATTATCTTTATTGAACGCATGTTTTGGGAACTTTTAGTGCAAAAAGTGTGCACTACAAAATTAATTTCTTGAAACTGGTTTTGCCCCTTAAAAAGGGTTATAGGTAAGCTGTGACGTAGGGCATATGCGTAAGCAAAATGTGCGTGAGAATCGGGAAGTGCTGTGAACATTTCCATTCTCCGCGTATAGAGATTTGCAGTATTTTATATAAATTTTTTTTTTTTTTTTTTTTTTTTTTAATGTAGCCTCTATCGTTGTGGAAAATATGATTAAGGTAAGACAAATTAATACAAGCTGCGGTGCAAAGTATGGATGACAATGATTCAGCAGTTAAAAAGATATTTGAGGATAAGTTACGCCACGAATTTTTGAATGCACTATAGAGAACAATTATATTCATAATTAATATACAGGTCAGCCCGCCTTACATAAATGAGACTTTGAGGCAGTCCATTTGTTTGTCGCGGATTTTGATTCCGTTTAATTTTCTCTTTGTTTTATTTGTGTGCACTTCGATCGCATTTGATAATATTATTATGTACTTATTCTATTGTAATATGTACGAAAGGCCTTAAATTTAAAATTAGCAATTTTGGGTGTGAGTGTGGATTTTTTAATTTTTTTTTTTTTTTTTTTTTGGGGGGGGGGGGATTTTCGGGTGTGTTTTTTTTTAATTTGTATTATTCAGTAGGCCTGTCATGTTTGAGCTTTTATCTCTTTACAATTTATTCAGTTGATAGAGGTCTGTAAGTGTCTACTATCCGTTGTAGTTATTGTATTTGTATTTGATTTGTTGTCTCACGTTGTCATGTACTGTATTTATTATACAGGTTTTCTGTTTACAATGTTTTAAAGGAGCCATTTACTGGACAGTTCGCTCGGTCGTCTTTGCATTACAATCTCCAAAAAAAACTTTGAACAAAGAAAGTTTAGCCAAGAGACAGAAAATCATCCACCAATGTATTTGAGAATAGTTCTTTTTTACTTTTGATTTCAACGAAAACGGAGTAAAACGCAGATTTCAGCAAATTCTGTAAAACCAGTCAAATTGTTTGTATTAAAAAACAAAGATGCAAAGGTGGCCACGTTATTGGGTCCTTGGTTATTTTTTTAGAGACCAACTACTATCGGGTGTTAGGGTTTCGGTTAGTCAAGAATGCTTTTTTTTTAAGCATCATTTAAATAATTATGTTGATTTTGTTGATTTTCCCTCTTTCCATCCGTCTTTGTTTTACCTTCTGTGTAACTTCAGAAAAGGGCCTCAAGCTCCTTCTGTTTCTGTGCATGGGTGGTTGGCGGATGCTCCGGTGTGGTTTGCTTCTTCTTTCCTATGAAACCTCTATCGTCTTTATACCCCCTTCTTCTTTTTTTATGTTTGTTACTCTTGTAACACCTCTAATCTTCTGGCGCTCATATGTCCTTATGCAGTTGCGAGCGCCGTAAAACCTCAACTAAAACTAAAACTGTTTCTGTGACTGTGCAGCGCCACCTGAGAGCCTTTTCCCCAGATGTACACAACTTCACCCTAACATTACACATTAAACATTCTTTCGTTTTCTGTAAACTATTATTATTATTATTATTATTATTATTATTATTATTATTATTATTATTATATTACATGTATGCAGTTGAAATATTGGTAACTATACCAGTCGTACTTCTATTTAGCTTATTCTGACAGCTCAGTAAAAGATTCTCTCGTAATAATTCATAATAAATTTAAGCTCCCAGACTCGCAACCGTAAGGTCGTGGGTTCGAATTCCGCCAGGGGCTCGACATTGTGTCCTTGGGAAAGGCACTTTACACGAATTTTCCCTCACTTCACCCAGGTGGGAATGGGTACCCGGCCATAGACAGTGAAAGATCTTGTCAGTTTGTTAGTGTATGAGCACTTTTCATCTGCTTGCACTGTATGCTTCCCAGGAAGCTGAGAATGTTTCTGAGTGTTCTATGGTCTGTTGGGGTAATAATAATAATAATAATAATAATAATAATAATAATAATAATAATAATAATAATAATTAGTGTGCAAAGCGCATAGAGTTTGCTGTCGAGCGAGGATATGCGCTATATAAATGCCATTTAATTTATTTTATTATTAATATTATGTCAGTACATGTATTCTGAATGGCGTATGGCGGAGTCTATCACAAAGCAGTCCACTTGAAGACTCAAATTCTCCGCTTTGTTGTAAATTTGTAAAGTTCCTTCCATTTCTGCTGTTGATGATTTTCTTACTTTTCGTTTTGTTCTGTTCTCTACTTTACTGCCGACCTACTTTTTGATTGGTCCCTCCACCAAAAAGAAATATAAATAAATATATAAGAATAAACAACGAACAAAACGAACCATAAATGTTCACATGTCCCATTCCAGTGTTAAATAAAACCAGATTTGTATCAGACTTGGTCAACACACGTTTTGTTACATGTACTGTAAACTAATTTAAGAAAGCTAGAGGGGGCTCTCGTGGCCTAGAGGTTAAGGTGTTGGCCTCTCATTCAAAGGTCCCGGGTTCGATTCCGGGTAGCCACCAAAAAATTTTCTTCTCTAAAATTGTCTCCTTTCACATCCTTTCCTGATCTCTAACAATGTTCTGTTGTCTGCTTTCATTTCCACTTTCTGCCCCACCCCCTCATCTCCTTTGCCCCCTCCTCTGGGCTCCTGACTCTTTCTGCAGCCTTTCTACTGCTACTCCTTGGCTCCTCCTAACTGCTGTCTTTCTGGCACACCCCTGATCTTCTGGTAGGAAAGATCTACACCTAGCCTTCTCGGACAAGGGCGAAAAATCTCGGAGGGCCCGTGTGCAAGTTGCACACGTTAAAGATCCCTTGGTGGTCTAAAATCGATAAGAGTAGGCTTCGGCCGCCACCCGGGCAAAATTCAAAATTTTCTACCAACGAAAAAGTATTAGGTGTGTCCCGCGCGCTCATATGACCTTATGCAGTTGCGAGCGCCGTAAAACCCTATACTAAACAAACAAACAAACAAACAGGAAAGCTAGATCTAGATCTACCGATAATTTCTTTGGACACAGAATGCAGAAAGAAGCATACTGAGAATATTTTAACAACCGGCAAGTTTGATGGAAAGAGATGCAGAGGCAGACAGGGGGAAAAGATACTGAACAAGATGACAACATGGCTGGGAGCAGCAAGAACAACAGACACCATTGCTGCAACGCGAGACAGAGTGAAGTGGAGGTCCATGATCGCCCACGCCAGACGGCAAGGTACCGGATGATGATCGTAAGATCTACCTAACCAACAGGATATAATGTTTGTCCAACAGGTTTTTGCTGTTTTGTTTGGGGAAAATGTCTGGTGTGTGACTGACAGTTACTGACACTGACAGTTGAGTCTAGGTCTCCTCGAGGAGCGAGGCACGGGGAGCCTTTTTCTGTCCCCGCCGTTTTATGCACCCTGCATAATTTAGCAAAATGTAATTATTTTTTGCATAATTTATGATTATTTTCCTTTACATTCTTTGTTAAAATTAACAGAATCGCATAATTTCTCACCTTTTGGCTCAGTTTGCATAACTTCACAATGTTTTTGCATAAAACGGCGGGGACAGAAATGTTGTGTACATTCTCAAAGGAAGTAGTGTTTTCTCCTCTTGATCCATTTTCAATTTTTTAAATATGTTTTTGTTAGTGTTTTACGGCGCTCGCAACTGCATAGGGTCATATGAGCGCGCGGGACACATTAAACTTTTTCAGTTGGTATGAAATTTTGAATTTTGCCCAGGTGGCGGCCTAAGCCTACTCTTATCGATTTTAGACCACCAAGGGATCTTTAACGTGTGCAACTTGCACACGGGCCCTCCGAGATTTTTCGCCCTTGTCCGAGAAGATCTGAGGTGTGGCTGAAAGACAGCAGTAAGAAGGAGCCAAGGAGTAGCGGTAGAAAGACTGCAGAAAGAGTCAGGAGCCCAGAGGAGGGGGCAAAGGAGTTGAGGGGGTGGGGGTAGAAAGTGGAGACGAAAGCAAACGATAAAACACTGCTAAAGAGCAGGAAAGGGGGTGAAATGAGACATTTTTAGAGAAAAAAAATTTTCCCGTCGCTACCCGGATTCGAACCCGGGACCTTTGAATGAGAGGCAAACACTTTAACCAGTAGGCCACGAGAGCCCCCTTCTATCTTTGTTTCATTATTCTTCTTTTTCCCTGCTATCTCCATTGTTTGCTTTTCCATTTCTGACTGTTGCTGTCTGCAACAGAACCCTTCCATGCATAATGTCTGACAGCACAAAAGTAAAAGGGGGACTCTCGTGGCCTAGAGGTTAAGGTGTTCGCTTGTCCTTTTTTAATTTTTTAACTTTTTTTTTTGGGGGGGGGGGGTTACCATGAGACTTCAGGGGTTTTTTTTGTAGTTTTACGGCACTTGCAACACAATAAGGTCATATAAGTGCCGAAGATTAGAAGTGTTACAAGAGAGCAACAAACACAAAAAAGAAGGAGGGGAGATAAAGACAATAGATCATGTTTGATAGGAAAGAAGGAGCAAACCACACCAGAGCACCCGCCAACCACCCACTTACCAAGAAAGAAAAAAAATATATATAATTAAGAATGGATCTCTATGGCATTGTATTTTTATTGCACTGGTAAATAGTACATATAGGTCATTCAGTGTTCACAGGTGTGGCATTAATAATTAACAAAACAGAAATAACAGAAACAACGTCACAGATCTTTCAGACCATCCATCATCGTCACGGAGTGCCGCCAGATCTGAAACAGGTTGGGGAGGGGGGGTGGAGGGTGTTTGCCTCACACTGACAAAACAAAAGCTGCTCGCACACTTCAGCTGTGTCAAATTAACATTCACGAACAATCGCTCTGTTGTGAATATTTTAACCCTATCCGTACGCCCTGGGTTCATTTTGTATCCCCGGGGTTGTATTCTTCACATGTTAGAATACTTCTAGTTCTTGTACGAAGATCTCTTTAAAACTTTCTGTATTTCTAAAAAAAAAAAAAATCGTTTTGACAGACTGCTATGCAACGGGTCGGATTAACGGGTAAATTTCCTCTTTGGAAAGTGGTGGCACAGAGTTCCCCATGACATATGGATACGATAGTAAAACATGACGTACGGATAGGGTTAACATTCATGAACAATCGCTCTGTTGTGAATATTTTAAACACCTAACAGAAAGACATCATGAACGAATGAACACCTGGCACATGTAACTATTGTAACTTGCTCGCTCAGCAGAGAATGTAGGCCATTCACTTTCCCTCTCTTCAAAAAGCAACACACACAACCAAGCATTTTTACCATGAGCTTCCTCTAGCTAATTCAGCAGTTTTAGCACATACCACAAGTTTTTCATGATAAAAAAACTAGTTATGCGTGGTAATTATGACCACTCCTTCACACCCTGAAGGCTTTGTTCATTGGGCATGGCCACCATCATTGAGGAGAGGTGGGGGGGAGATGGGTGATGGGTGGGTGGCAGGTTTGGGAACCTCCACGGACACAGAGAGATAAATAACAGATGAAATTGCACAAGTTTGTCCCCCGTCGTTTTATGCAAGAAAAATTCTGAAATTATACAAACTGAGCCCGAAAATGTGAAATTATGCGATTCTGTCAATTCTAACAAAGAATGATAGCGCGCTCATACAACCTTGCGCAGTTGCGAGCGCCGTAAAACCCTATACTAAACTAAAAGAATGATAAAGGAAAATAATCAGAAATCATGCAAAAAAATTATCAAATTTGGCTAAATTATGTGGGGTGTATAAAACCCTGAGGACAGACAAGTCGGCCACCCACCATAGAGGGAAAATGTTATTGTCTTGGACAGGTGGACGTTTTGGACAGTGACATTATGATAAATTGGTCGTTTTTCTGCCCCTTGGTTTCATGCACTCCGCATAATTTAGCCAAATTTGATCATTTTTTGCATAATTTCTGATTATTTTACTTTAACATTCTTTGTCAAAATTATCAGAATCGCATAATTTCACATTTTTGGGCTCAGTTTGCATAATTTCAGAATTTTTTTTTTCCTAAAACGACGGGGACAGGCCTTTAAGGACAAGCGGGCTAACCCAGATTTCGGGGTTTTCCAAAAACCTTGACCTACACCAAAAGCGGGCATTGGCCTACGGTACCTATAGAAGTTTGGTTTCATTGGTGTGTATTTTTGTTTGGTCATAGAGGAAACTCTCCTTGTCTTTTTTTAAAGAAAATGAATAAGGGGCAAAAATTTTACCTTCGATTTTCTCAAAACAGCATTTTTCGGGATAGCCCCCTTGTGCTTAAAGTTAAAGGGACCAATTATGCGAGCAGGTGAGAGGCAAGTGGTCGTTTCTATAGAGAGATAATTGTCTCAGTTAGTTTTAAAAGGTTTTATGGCGCTCGCAACTGAATAAGGTCATATGAGCGCCAGAAGATTAGAGGTGTTACAAGAGAGTAACAAACATAAAAAAGGAGGGGAGATAAGAACGATGGTGTTTGATAGTAAAGAAGAAGAAAACCACACCAGAGCACCCGCCAACCACCCACTGGTGATTGTCTTGCACAGGTGGCCATTAGTCGAGCAGGGTTGACTCTACATTAAGTCATTAAATGTTAATGCTGGAGCGCTGATTTGCAACTGGCATCCGACCTATGGACATAAGTATTTAATAACCTAAACAAAAATTAAAAATTATTTTTCTTTTTAACTTTAAGGGTTTCATCATCATCATCATTGCCTTTCTCACCCTGGATCAGGATATAGGCCACGGACAAACACTTTCTCACCCTGGATCAGGATATAGGCCACAGACAAACACTTTCTCACCCTGGATCAGGGTATAGGCCACGGACAAACACTTTCTCACCCTGGATCAGGGTATAGGCCACGGACAAACACTTTCTCACCCTGGATCAGGGTATAGGCCACGGACAAACACTTTCTCACCCTGGATCAGGGTATATAGGCCACAGACAAACACTTTCTCACACTGGATCAGGATATAGGCCACAGACAAACACTTTCCACCTTTCCCTATCCTGGGCTTGATGTCACTCCATGTCTTCATACTTTTCTGTACACCCATTTCCGTGAATCTTGTAGTAAGAGTTTTACGGCACTTGCTACACAATAAGGTCAAATAAGTGCAAAAGAACAGATGTGTTACAAGAGAGTAACATACACGAAAAAGATGGAGGAGAGATAAGGACGATAGATTTAGGATAGGAAAGAAGGAGCAAACCACGCCAGAGCACCCGCCAACCACACACAAACCTAAACAGTGCCAATTGAGGTATAAAACAAATAACTTCATCAAAAAACAAAAAAACTTATCCTCATACACGATATATATACATAGGCCTAATAAATAAAGTCTATATATGAGTGCTACAATGTTTTGTTCTCAAAGTGAAGTTCAAATCTCTACAGGATACAGTTCAGGTCATTTTGTATGAACTTTGCACTCTGCACCCCATCAAGAGATTAGGAACATGGGGTTAAACACTTTGGGGGGGAAAAAACCCCTGAAAAATTGAGACCCAAATCGGATTAGAATCCAGAACCCGTGCATTTTTCTGTCCCCGTGGTTTTATGCACCCCGCATAATTTAGCAAAATTTGATCATTTTTTGCATAATTTCTGATTATTTTCCTTTATCATTCTTTATTAAAATTGACAGAATCGCATAATTTCACATTTTTGGGCTCAGTTTGCACAATTTCAGAATTTTTTTTGCATAAAACCGCGGGGACCGATTCTTTTCAAGTCCACAACATGACAGTGTGGCTGGACTCCACACTCATCAACAATAACAATCTCGTAGAACGAAAAACCCAGAGCTTTTTTAGTTTTCGTAAGTGTTTTAAGCCACTTGCAACACAATAAGGCCATGTATAAGTGCCGAAGATTCGAAGTGTTGCAAGAGAGTAACAAGCATAAAAAAGAAGGAGGGGAGATAAGGAAGATAGATGTTCGATAGGAAAGAAGGAGCAAACCACACCAGAGCACCCGCCAGCCACCCACAAACCCAGAGCAACGACCAAAGTCGTATTGCAAACAGAAACAATGGAAATTGTCCTAGGTGGCCACAATATGGAGGTGGGGAGAAGGAGGGGAATTGAGGAGTGGGAAAGACGTCATTAATACAAACGATTGTTTATGACAGGTGGCTGTTAAGAGGGAGGGGGGGAGGAGGAGGGGAATTGAGGAGTGGGAAAGACGTCATTAATACAAACGATTGTTTATGACAGGTGGCTGTTAAGAGGGAGGGGAGGGGGGGGGGGGGGGGGGGATTGAGGAGTGAGAAGACGTCATTAATACAAACGATTGTTTATGACAGGTGGCTGATAAGAGGGGGGGGGGGAGGGATTGAGGAGTGGGAAGGGGTCATTAAAACAAATGTGTCACGGCATGCTGGAATCAGGGGCTCCTCAGATGTGGGGCATATAGATCTAGGGTTATTTGTATCATTTTAAAGCCTGTTCATTTGTCTTGCTTTGGGTGAAATATCAGTCTATGTTGAATAGAAGTCAGGATATTTGCGCTTGAAAGAGGTGGAGGTCGCCTTCTTTCAGCGGTAAAATTAGCGAGAAAATAACCGCCAAAGTTTGGTAATTCTAATAGCTTGAGAGTCCTTGAAAACTGAAAATTTAGTTTTCGTACCTTTAATCAACGTTTTTCAGTAAAATGAACACGCAAATGTGTTTTTAAATGGAAAGAAAAGGCGTTGAGCCAAAAAACTAAATTATAAAAATTTGTCCGAAAGCCAGAAAAAAAAAGAAAAAAAGCCAGTTCCTTTGACTTCATTGTTTTGACGAGCGCCGGATTTCACCACGATGCCTCTCAAATGATTGTCTACGAGAGATGGCTGTTACAGCAGGTTCTACTGACATGTGGTCGTCAGCTCAGATCTTCCTCAGAGGAAGAATCTCCAAAAGTTTCTTCGTTGGAGGTATTCTGCAGGAGGCGAGCCCTGCTGGCGGCCATTGCTGCAAGACTAGAGGTGAAGGACAAGGAGGAGGAGGGGAAGAACGTCGGCCGCTCTGCGTCCCCGCCACCACCACCGGTCCGCTGTACCACGTTGTCTCCCACACTAGTCTCGTCTGGACCAGAAGTCTCGTCACGATACGAGGGAGACTTCGCATCATCACCGTCTGAGCAAAGGCGGTCTAGTATGGACGGATGGCTATCCGTAATCTTATCACCCGTAACAGAACGCGAGAAGCTACCACTACCACACTCATTCGCACTCACAGCAGTCACAGCCTCCAGCTGCCCAACAACCTCTTTCACTTCCTCCTCGCTCCCTTCAGCGACAACATTTTTAGATTTTCTTTTTCTGGGAATCGGACGTTTTTGGGTTGGTTGCACAAATTCTCGAACACGAGTCAAGTCAGTAAGAAGATCACCCTCCTCATTTTCGTCAACCGCAGACAAAAAGACGAGAGAACTGTCAGTATTGTCGTGACCAGATTTGCTCGACTGAACACCTGTTGAACTTTCACCATCACTCGAGCGACAAACATTATTTTCTGAAATTTCACCCCTCGAATCAGCTGATTCGCCCAGTATCTTTTCACCATTGCAAACTTTTTCAGTCACAATTTGTCCAGACTCCGCACTGCAATGTGGGTTCAGCGAAGGACGTGTACCCGATTCACCATCACATCTCTCGGCACCCTGACTGACTCGATCAACGACTTCCGCTCTCATCATTTCTCCGTGTTCCGCATCAGCACAATCACCGTCACCAACAACGCAATCACTGTCATCAATGCTATTATCGACACTATCATCGTCGCTTCCACCACTCACTCCCAACCCTCCCGCTGCCCCAGATTCCTTGAACCTCGACCCATAAGCCGACGAAGACATATAGAAATCTCCCGTCTTCTCGTTATTGCACACAACATTTTGGAGGTCTGATGACCTCTGACCTTCTATGCCGGGAGCGTCGTGACCTTGAGCGTGTGCTTTCTCCCGACCTCTGAACCTGGCTAAGGCCCTCTCCTCTCGCAGCTGCTGCTCCTTGGCCTTCTCTCCGACCACCGTCTCCAGCTCCTTCCGCAGACTCTTGGCCATCTCACGGAACATTTTCAGTTTTGCCTTGAGGGAGAGAAAAAGAAGAAACTTTACAATCTAACATATATTGTACTAGCTGGGCGCCCTTTCCATGAAAGCAATGATCGGTGCTTTAATATCAACTAAAAGTCATTGGCCTACTATATTTACACTCTACTGGACATATATTGTACTAGCTGGGCCCCCTTTCGATGAAAGGAATGATCGGTGCTTTAATATCAACTAAAAGTCATTGGCCTACTATATTTACACTCTACTGGACATATATTGTACTAGCTGGGCCCCCTTTCCATGAAAGGAATGATCGGTGCTTTAATATCAACTAAAAGTCATTGGCCTACTATATTTACACTCTACTGGAATGGGGCAATAAATCTTGAGAGATGCAAAAAATTAGAAGGTCTAGATCTATAATCTATACTCTCAAAACAAAATGCGCCTCGCGAAATATCACTTCCAGATTTTCTAAAATTACAGAGACAGAAGCGTCGGCCTATAAAAGCGATCGGCGAAATAAAGAAATTTAGCTTTTTGCAGCAAAACTGTCTCAAAACTGAAAAAAACAAGGGCGTCATGATCTGGAGAATATTTTAAAGAATCTTTTGGCGAAAACCGCATATCGATCGATGAAGCCATTAAAAAGCCTTTTGAATAGCAAAATTCGGCCACCACAAATAGATAATAGATTTGTGAAAGCTCTTCACTTTGGCCGCCTAAAACTTCGGAACCACTTAACTTTCGAATTTGAAAAAATTAACGGAGGTTCAGAATCATTTAAAGGGTGCACAGTTTTACTGAGGAGTCTGAAGTCACTGTAGTTAACTTTCAGTTTTTCATTAGTTTCATTTACATCTAAACTTGCAAAAGTCCGTCTTCTAAGACACCATTGTAAACAAGTGAGGCTTCCGTTCACAAAAAGTGCGGGCACTGATCCCACACTTATTTGACGATCCATTCTTTTGAGTCCGTTCACCAAACGGGGTACCCAGCTTGTCAAACATATAATGTAAACAAATCTGACAGTGCAGATAGAAAGGAAAAAGAACAAACACTTGAATCAACGCAGAAAAACATTTTTAGTTTTAGTTTAAGCAAGTTTTATGGCACTTTTTTAGTTGGGTTTTTTTGGTAAGAGTTTTATGGCACTTGCAACACAAAAAGGTCATATAAGAGCCGAAGATTAGAGGTGTTACAAGAGAGTAACAAACATAAAAAAGAAGGAGTAGACAGATGTTTGATAGGAAAGAAGGAGCAAACAACACCAGAGTACCCGCCAACCATCCGCACCTCACAAACTGACAGGCAATCGTCTGTCCCCGTGGTTTCATGAACCCCGCATAATTTAGCAAAATTTGATCATTTTTTGCATAATTTCTGATTATTTTCCTTTATCATTCTTTGTTAAAATTAACAGAATCGCATAATTTCACATTTTTGGGCTCATTTTGCATAAATTCAGAATTTTTTTGCCTAAAACCGCGGGGACGGAATTGTAGAAAGACGCAGACAGAGAATCGCAGAAAGACGCGGACAGAGAATTGTAGAAAGACACTGACAGAGAATTGTAGAAAGACACTGACAGACAGTCGTAGAAAGACGCTAACAGACAATCGTAGAAAGACACGGACAGACAGTCGTAGAAAGACGCGGACAGAGAATTGTAGAAAGACGCTGACAGACAATCATAGAAAGACGCGGACATACAGTCGTAGAAAGACGCGGACAGAGAATTGTAGAAAGATGCTGACAGTCGTAGAAAGATGCTGACAGACAGTCCATTCAGCTCCCACACTCCTTACCCTGTCCTCATCTGTATATCTGGCAGGTCCTGAGTCTCGACTCTCCTCACCACAATCTGTGACTCCTTCAAAAACCTGATAACAGGAAGACAAACACATACATGGGTGTCAACTCGAATCTCAGAATTTTTAAAAAGGAGGAACTTTCCGCATGATCGCGACAGACGACCATTTTCGCAAGACACTCATTATTAATATTATACTATTTAAACCCAGAATACTGAAATAAAAAACCACCAATTTATCAAAGCAAGGTTATTTCATACTAATTTGAGGGTTTGGAAGATAATTTCAAGTAAAAGAATCACTTACCAAATACTTACAATCTTGATTATGTACAGAAAGTGGTGGTTTAGCGGAGGAAATGGCGGTAGCGGAAATCGGCTAAATAGCGGAATATTGAGACCCATGCACATAACATGTAACTCTCATTAGAGAAGCTTTACGCCACCATCAACACTAATTAGAGCATTCAAACCTACCAACCTTAACCCTATCCGTACGCCCTGGGGTCATTTTGTACCCCCGGTGTTGGATTCTACACATTTTAGAATACTTCAAGTACAAAGATCTCTTCGAAACTTTCAGTATTTCTCGAAAATCATTTTGACAGACTGCTATGCAAAGCATACGGATCAGATTAACGAGTAAACTTCCTCTTTGGAAAGTGGTGGCACAGAGTTCCCCGCGTCATATGGATACGAAAGTAAAACACGACATACAGATAGGGTTAAACAGACAGGTTTTCAGTTTTAAGTAAAAAGAAGCGAAAAGAAACAATAACGGTCATTTCGTATAACAGGGAAAAAGTAGAACCACTTACATAAACCCTTTATCTCTGGGGGGGGGGGGTAAACTCACCATGCCATGGCACTCTTTTGGTACAAAATCTAAAGGTGACATATATATACATCACCTAGCAGGTGAGTAAATCAAAGTAAATGAACCTGTTTTGTTAGCTGTTCATCTCCTGAAAGAATTCCAGGTAAAAGAGATCTGTTTGTTTCTGCAAGTGCAGAGAACTAATTTAACGCCGAAGTCGTCGTAACTGAATGTGTCTGAGCCGCTGCTAGCAGCTCACTAGCACAGCACTGCCGTGCCAAAGGCAGACCAATGTAAAAGTAAAGTTGTTCCCGCATCCGATCCAGACACTGGGGATTGCCTTGTTAGTGAGACAACTTCCTGGGCCTTCGGCATATTGCGATAGGGTGACCGACGTATCTGCACAACATTTTTGCATCTTCGTTTAAATGGACGCCTATACCCATTCTGCACCTTGTGTCTAAGGCAGGAAGACATATCTGCACTATAAATAGGATATTTCACTACGGTAAACAGACGTAACTGAAGGGCCAAGCCCATATTTCCAAAGGCAATGCGATGTAACTCAAAAATCATAAAAAGTGCAGATACGTCGCTCTGCCTTGGTACAGCAGAGCAGTTCCGACAACGAGCTGCCGGGAATGGCTCGCCTGAGAAGGAGTTCAAATTAATTGATTACAACACTGATGCAAAAATTTTATTCCCAGTCATGATATCTCCCCATCATTCATACGAAAGACAGTACATAACAAGATAATTCACTCAGCCAAAAAATTGTCCGTGGAAGTCAGCGCATTGCTTCAGATGACGCTGCAGTCTTTATTTTGAAGCTCTCTTTCGTTTCTCCACGAGAAGAATAGGAATAGCACAGTTTGTTCGTTTCGCTTTTATTGTTTTTTACACAAGTAGGGTAACTGTTCGCAAAGTCCGCGCTTTTTCAAAGAGGGCGACACCGGATTTTGAGGACACTTTTTTAATTGGCTCAAAGAGAGGAGTGAACTATCTTGTTACGTTCAATCTTTGGTCATATCTACCTCGTCCTCAATGACAGGATCTTCACTTGGGATGTGCACGGGCGGGACAGCAGGCTGCTGGGCTGTGGCTGGGGACACTGCTTTCACCGTCACCACACCGGGCGTCGTCGCAGCTGGGGAGACAGGCAAATCAAACACTGCAAGTGATCATCTTTGGACGAAGAACACAACACACTGGACTCCAACAACACAGATAGTTTGAGTAAGTGTTTTGTGGCACTTGCAACACAATGAGATCATATGAGCGCCAGAAGATTAGAGGTATTACAAGAGAGTAACAAACATAAAAAAGAAGGAGGGGAGATAAGGACAATAGATGTTTGATAGAAAAGAAGGAGAAAACCACACCAGAGCACCCGCCAAAAACCCTGATTCCCCGTTCAGACTTCTCTGATGACATCCACCCATTGGCACTCATATAACCTTATGTGGCTGCGAGCGCCGTAAAACTTTTACTAAAACTAAACTAACTAAACCACCCATGCACTCATATGACCTTATGCAGTTGCGAGCGCCGTAAAACCTTACTAAAACTAAATCTTCAGCACTCATATGACCTTTTGCAGTTGCAAGCACCATAAAACCTCTTCTTAAACTAAACTAAACCACCCCTTGGCGCTCATATGACCTTATGTAGTTGCGAGCGCCGTAAAAACCTCTTCTTAAACTAAACTAAACCACCCCTATGCGCTCATATGACCTTATGTAGTTGCGAGCGCCGTAAAAACCTCTTCTTAAACTAAACTAAACCACCCCTTTGCGCTCATATGACCTTATGTAGTTGCGAGCGCCGTAAAAACCTCTACTAAATCAAAAAAACTAAAGACTCCATTTCTTACCCTTGTCCTCCTTCTGCTGCAGCCTCCTCACACTCTCCTGGTGACACTCCAGACACGAGTCCAGTCCGACCTTGACCTGTCGCAGGACGTCCTCCCACGACTCCGCCTCCTCTCTGCCGATGACGGGCGGGGGCACACCCACGTTCACGTCCATCTTCCTCTGACCGTCGCTCGTACCCGTAGAGCTCACTTGAGACTCTAGCTTCCCCTCCAGTGCCACAGTCAGCTCTCTAGTGCTAAACACACAGGAAGAATAATGAGAATGATAATAATTATTATTATTATAATTATAATAATATAATAATCAAATTAATAATAATAACAAACAACAACAATAAAAATTATTATTACTATTATTATTATTATTATCATTATTGTTATATAATAGTTTTAATAATAATAATAATAATAATAATATTAATAATAATAATAATAATGATAATAATAATACAGTAGTCTCCGCCTAAGATCCCACCTCTTACGATCCCGGTTCGCTTAAGATCCCGCTGTTTTAAGAAAACAGAATTTTTACTATACAAAAGTCACCCCTAAGATCCCGCTCTGATTTTCTCTGAAGGTCTACATTCGGCTAAGATCCCGCATTTCAGATCATAATTTGCGGAACAAAAACCCGGGTGGGACAGCCGATCAACCAAGAGTGAAAAGTTGAGATCAATAAACTGTCCGTCGCGTCAAAGATCAGCCACTATCGTGAATGTGATCACATACACGTTGTAAAACTCGATGAAGCGATACAATGTTTGCCCCCCCGAAGGGATCACACCGGGGTGTGAACTGACCGACACGTTTGTTTTCCCCGAACATCACACTAACACCTGAGCTCTCCCCCTAAACTTACATCACTCGCTGGATGGGTAAGGCCTACATGTTCGCTCCAGGTGGGATCACATTGAACTGTGAACTCTTCCCTGACCATTGCAGAAGTTGTCTCTACTCCCGAATTTGGAGACAGACTGAATTTTAATTGGTGTGTTCACAACGTAATGGTGTGTAATGACAAAGGCGGTTGGGGGTGGGGGGGGGGGGGTGGGGGACTCCGTCAGAGATGGAAAACTATAAATTTTCGACAGGTAAAGGGGAGGGGCAACTGGATAAGCGTAGATCTTGAGACTCAAGATAGGATAATAAGTGAAAATGGCACGCCTCATGTCACTGTGCACCGTGATAGGTCATCAAGGTTAACCACTCTTTGCACGCCATACGTCATAAACCCACCAAGGGGTCACGTCAGTTCATTTTAGAGTGGAGGGAGACCATTTTACCGATTGTGAGCCTTAACATGGGTCACCATAGATTCTTCCCCGGGTTCATCGGTTAAGATCCCGGTTCGCCTAAGATCCCGCATTTCCTTGCTCCCGAGCATCAGGATCTTAGGCGGAGACTACTGTAGTCGTAATAATATTCAGAGTCACAGTCAGCTACCTAGTGCTAAACACACAGGAAGTCCAAGGATTCGTTGTACTACTTATAATAATAATAATACATCCCCGAGTTAGTTGTACTAATAATAATAATAATAATAATAATAATGATGATGATAATAACAAACAATAATAATAATAGATAGTATTTGTATAGCGCAAATCCCCACTCAACAGCAAATTCTATGCACTGCACAATCTATTCTATTAGCAGACCTGAAAGCATTCCGTGTCACCGACACTTGCTGGACATTACTTGAGTCTGAACTCACAGCTCACTTAGCCACTGGAGCCCCCCAAAAAGGTATGAAGTGACAGCTCTTACATCTGAAGGACGGACTGCAGATGTAGGTCAAGGCTGTGGACGCAGGTGTACAGACTCTCCACCTGGCTTGCCGGCTGCTTCTTCTTCTTCTTCTCACTCCTTCTGTCTTCTTCTTCCTCCTCCTTCAGCTGTCCGTCGTCCGACAACTGGACGCCGGGGCCTGGATTGTGCACGGCGCGGAGCAGAGAGTAGCAGGAGGCGAGAGAAGATTTGAGCGAGTCCACGACCGGCAGCAGACTTTTCACCGGCTCCACCGTCACAGCGAACGGGTTGAAAGAATCTGAGGATAGTTTAGTTTTTGTTAAGTAGGGGAAATAATTAGACCCGCTCATAGTTCATTCCCTTAGCAGGACATTGGCTATTAAGTTGTTCCCCTTTATAGAAACAATTCCATGTTTGTTTATTATGTCACTTTCATTATCATAATATGTCATGTTTGTACTTTATATCTTTGCCAACAATTAGGCTGGTGTTGTATTATTCTATGTGAGAATGACTGAGACGTGTGAGTGTCAATTATTAATGAAGGCATGTATTCTGTAACATGGAAATAATCTAACCTGATGTGTAGATATTGATCCTTTTACATATTGATCATAAATATATTGATCAGTTATGTTTGACCCAAGATGAGACTCCTGTGTTTCTATTTGAAACTCAAGTTTGCTGATCATAACAGATTTAGTAGAGGTTTTACAGCGCTCGCAACTGCATAAGGTCACCAAGGGGTGGATGTCAACAGAGAAGTCCTTACAGGGAATCAGGCTTACTCTACTCACCTCTCTAGCTTCAACAACACAAAGTCTGCTTCGACTATCAAAGCACCCCGAAAATAGCAGGTCACAAGAGAGTGACAAACACACAAAAGAAGTAGAGGAAAATGACGATAGTATGGGTTAGGAAAGAAAAAGCAGTAGTTCCCTATTGTAGTTCAGGCACAGTTATGAGCATGACATTATTGGATCAGCCCATTTACAATTCTACTGTGCATTAGAACAAGAAAGGTCCCCCCTTTGGGAATAGCCTAAAGACACTTCAGTCAGTAGCACTGCCCCCTGGGGTGAGGGTGTCATTTTTAAAAATTGAACACTACAGGGGATAGAAAAACTAGTGGCGTCTTCTTCTGTCTTACCTACCAGAAGATCAGGGGTGTGGCTGAAAGACAGCAGTTAGAAGGAGCAAACGAGTAGCAATACAAAGGCTGCAGAAAAAGTCTGGAGCCCAGAGTAGGGGGCAAAGGAGATGAAGGGGTGGGTGCAGAAAGAGGAGACGAAAGCAGACGACAGAATATTGCTAGAGAGCAGGAAAGGAGGTAAAAGGAGACAAGTTTAGAGAAAAAAAAATTTCCGTCGCTATCCAGATTCAAACCCAGGACCTTTGAAGGAGAAGCCAACACCTTAACCTCTAGGCCACGAGAGGCCCCCTTTTCATTGTTTAACCCCATTTGTACGCCCTGGGGTCATTTTGTACCCGTGAGGTTGCATTCTTCACATTTTAGAATACTTCTTGTACGAAGATCTCTTTGAAACTTTCAGTATTTCTCAAAAAATCATTTTGACAGACTCATATGCAAAGCGTACGGATCGGTTAATGAGTAAATTTCCTCTTTGAACGTTGTGGCACAGAGTTCCCCACGTCGCATGGATACGATAGTAAAACAAGACATACGGATAGGGTATAAAAAAGGGGATACGACAATAAAACACTGAGGTCGCCAAAGGGTGGTCGTCTTCCAGTTTTGACTGTACCGTATTCGACAATACACAACTTTGGCTGTTACCTTCTTCCAGACTGTCCTGATGGTAGCACAGGGCGACTCTGCACATGAGCCCCGAGAGGAACATTCCCAGCAGGTCCACCGAAGCCTGGCAGAAGAGACACGCACAGTACACGACGTGAGTGGGTGGTTGGTGGGTGCTCTGGTGAGGTTTACTCTAAAACCAACACTTTTTCCAAGAATTTTGCCAATTTCCCAAAATTCCAAGAGTTTTTCATGTCTTGGAAAATAAAAGCAAAATTCCACAAAGAGTTTTCCAGTTTCCCAAGACCCGTACGAACCCTGCACACAAATCACAACACTTGCTACGTACTTTAATGACCCCCCGGGATGGAAATTTTGCTCTTAATTATGACAAACTGGGTAGGAACCAATAACAAACAAATACTGAAAACCCACAAACTGGCATACTAAACACAACACTCACTACGTACTTTAATGGCCCCCGGGGTGAGATCTTCGGCCGCCGTGGCCGTCTGTGAGCCGACCTCTGTGTGGTACAAGTCCATCAGCCCGCCAAGGGGGTTGAACTTTGACACTGCAGACGTCCCGGATACACTCGGCTACGTCAAGAAAAACACTTGTTTTGTTTTAGTAAGAGTTTTACGGCACTCGCAACACAATAAGGACATATAAGTGTAGAAGAATAGAGGTGTTACAAGAGAGTAACAAACACAAAAAAGAAGTTTTAGTTTTAGTAGAGGTTTTACGGCACTCGCAACACAATAAAGTCATATAAGTGCCGAAGATTAGAGGTGTTAGAAGAGAGTAACAAACAAAAAAAGAAGGAGGGGAGATAAGGACGATAGATGTTTGGTAGGAAAGAAGGAGCAAACCACACCAGAGCACCCGTGAACCACCCACGAAAAATACTTGTACATAGTTGTCAACTTTTCAAAATTGAAAAACAGACTCTCTGTTTGTTTTAGAAAGGTTTTACGGCGCTCGCACCTGCATCAGGTCATATGATCATATGAGCGCCAAGGGGTGGATGTCAACAGAGAAGCCCAAACTGGGAATCAGACTTACTCTGCTCACCTTTCTAGCTTCAACAGCACAAAGTCTGCTTCGACTATTAAGGCACCCCGGAAATAGCAGTTCACAAGAGAGTGACAAACATACAAAAGAAGTAGAGGATAGATGACGATAGTAAGGATGAGGAAAGAAAAAGCAGCAGTTCCCCCTATGCTGTTTCTGCACAGTATGAGCATGGCATTGACACTGCACATCAGAGCTACCCTTCTCCATCCGAGGCCTAAAATAGACAACACACTCTATGAAACATTACAGCAACTGCAGCAAACTTGCACTTATCACAACATAGCATTGGACAGAAGGGCGAGAGCCCAGCTGTTGCTGGATCGATAACAACAACAACAACAGCAACAACAACAACAACAGCAACAACAACCTAGTCAAGAATTTGGCCTAGTATTTCATAGCAAATTCATTCAGTTCACAATCACAGCTTTCGGGATAATTGTTTGCTTTAAAAGCACAACCGGATTTTCACATATGTTCGTACATTTGTTTGCCTAAAGAGAAGCATATCAAACTTTTTTGGGTTTTTTTGTTTAGTAGAGCTTTTACGGCGATCATAACAGCATACAATCATATGAGCGCCAAGGGGTGGATGTCGACAGAGAAATCTTAACATGGAATCAGGCTTACTTTGCTAACCTCTCTAACCTCAACAGCACAAAGCCTGTTTCGACTTTCCTGGCACCCTGGAAATAGCGGGTGACAAGAGTGAGATAAACATGCAAAGAAGTAGAGGAAAGTGACGATAAAAAGGATTAGGAAAGAAAAAGCAGCAGTTCCCTGTTGTAGTTCAGGCACAGTTATGAGCATGACATTGTAGAATCAGCCCATTTACAATTCTACTGTGCATAAGAACGAGAAATATCCCCCCTTTGGGAATGGCCTAAAGACACTTCAGTCAGTGGCACTGCCCCGGCGGGAAGCATATCAAAATAACAATGGTCATTTTGTGCTCGGAAAGAGTAAGACTGACAAACAAAAATAGCAGGGGGAAAGAAAAAAAGTCTTGGACAATTTCAACAGTACTTAAACTTTTGAAAAAATGTCACAAATGTTTAACACCGTTTCAACACAAACTTTCCTTCGGCACTTGTATGACCTTATTGCATTGCAAGTGCTGTAAAACTCTTACTAAAACTAAAAACTTCCCTACTAAGATGAAGAAAACAAGTCGGTGGTGTGCGGGCACTCTGATGTGGTTTGCTTCTTCTATCCTATCAAACATCTATCGTCCTTATCACACCTTCTTCTTTTTTATGTTTGTTACTCTCTTGTAACACCTCTTATCTTCTGGCGCTCATAAGACCTTGTGCAGTTGCGAGCACCATAAAACCTCTACTAAAAAAAAATTTATTTTTTTTTAATTTAAAAAAGAAGAAAACAAGACTATCTGTGACTGTCAAAGGAAAGGATACTCTCTGGTCATGCGACGAACCACGTCCCCGACGCCCGCCGACAGTCCCTGATTCCCTACCACAATTAGGTCACGTAGCTCCGGGCACAGCTGATCCACGACGCACTTGTCGCTGCGCTCAAATCTAGCCATCAGGTGACGCTGGCTGGCTCTGCAAACAGAATTTTCTAGAATGTTCTCAGTGCATCACAATATAGCATACTTTAAGGTATCAGATAAAAGGGGGGGGATAGGAATAAAAGGAGAGGAGGAGGGGGGGAAATAAAGATGGAAAGAGAGAAAGAAAGAAAGAAAGATGGACAGGGAAAGAAAAATAAAGGAGGAGAAGGAGGAGGAGGAGGAGGAGGAGGAGGAGGAGGAAGAGGAGGAGGAGGAGGACGATGATGATGCGTTATGTAATGGTTGCGATACTGATTATATGGAGGGGAAGGAAGCGTTGAAGGGAAAGGGAGTTGGTGCGAAGACGACAAGGCTGATGTTGAAGTTGACTGCTTGAGCATCGCTGAATAAGACAAAGATTGGTTTCTGAGCTGACTTCTTAGTTATTCTCTTTACCTTTAGTGGGGGTTGCCAGAAAAAAAAGAGAAATGAATGTGTTGGATGATTGTTCCAACCGTTTTAAAATATGGGATATTGCACGCCCTCGTCGACACAATTAAAAT
>NW_004797386.1:1134482-1137066 GCF_000002075.1 Aplysia californica
TAATGAATAAGTACAGGTTGTGCACATATCTCTTATCATGGGTCAAACATTGCATATTTCTGTCACTGGGCCGAGTCAGACTGGGAAGGATTAACAATTTCCTTTGATGGACAAAGTGTGAACAATAGAAAATAAAGTGAAATTCATCTTCAATTTCATGAGAGTTACACCTCTCACATAAGGGCGAATTAGTTAATTTCCACCAATAGAGATTGTTATTTAATGGAAGGCTATGGGATTTAACAAAGCTATGACTCTTCTGCTCCAATACCGTGGGAGGTTGGTGGTATATTCAGCTGTTTCTTGAAACGGAATTGTAAGAGAGAAAACATTATACTAGCAACAGACTTCTTCCTCTACGTTCTGCACAGAATGATCAAAAAGTCTACTTTTTACTTTACTGAGAAAGAGCCTAGTACTTCCAACATTTTGAGAAAACCAGGCATATCCAAAACCCAGGGAAAATAATAGGTTTTTAACTTCCGTAGCCCAGTTGACTCTGCCCAGTTCACAGGAACGATATAATTGCATGTAGCATTTCTTTGGATATCTGTCATTTTCTAAGTGCATGTAATCAGAACATAAGCTGGTTCTTCCCACTTCTCTTAGAACTAAACGTACATAGTGAAACCTCTGGCCACCATCTCCGACTCCTGGATGATGCGCAGACATTTTTTCTCCACGTGAACCAACTCCAGCGCTGAGCTCTCAAACTCCACCAGGTGACCCTCTCTAGTCGAGAACTCCCCACAAATCTACAGGGGGAAAAAAAGGAAGATTTTAATTTGTCATTAGACCATTCATGACAGTTACTTTACTTACTTCCCGTTATGCCATCTGGCGTTTAGGGCAGCAACAAAGGATCTCCAGCTCTGTCGGTTTTGGGCCATCTTGGTCATCGGTGGCCTAGTGGTTAGGCTCTCGGACTCGCAACCGTAAGGTCGTGGGTTCGAATCCCGTCAGGGGCCCGACGTTGTGTCCATAGGAAAGGCACTTTGCACAAATTTTCCTCACTTCACCCAGGTGGAAATGGGTACCCGGCTATAGACAGTGAACGATCTTGTCAGTTTGATAGTGTTTGAGCGTGTGAAATCCGCAGCTCGCACTGTATGCTTCTGCAGAAGCCGAGAATGTTTCTGAGTGTTCTCAGAGGGTCTGCTGGGGTAATAATAGTTGTAAAGCGCATAGAGCATGCTCTTGAGCATGGATATACGCTATATAAATGCAATTATTATTAATATCTTGGTCAATGTTCCCCATGACATGACAGACAAATGCAAAAATACAAGTCTTTGACTCAAATCAGATAGGTTTCAAACTCCTTAGTTTTTTAAAGTTTTAGTAAGAGTTTTACAGCACTTGCAACACAATAAGGTCATATAAGTGCCGAAGAACAGAGGTATTACAAGAGAGTAACAAACACAAAAAAAGAAGGAGAGATCAGGACGACAGATGTTTGATAGAAAAGAAGGAGCAAACCACACCAGAGCATCCCACGAAAAAAAAAAGGAAGATTTAATTCGTCATTAGACCATTCATGGCAGACAAATACAAAAATACAAGTCTTTGACTCAAATAAGACAGGTTTCAAACTCTGCAAAAATCTGAAACCAAGGCAGAATTCTTAACTCTATCAATATTTACGGCGCTCGCAACTGTATAAGGTCATATAAGTGCCAAAGATTAGAGTAACAAACATAAAAAAGAAGGAGCGGAGATAGAGACGATAGATTTTTTATAGAAAAGAAGGAGCAAACCACACCAGAGAACCCACCAACCACCCACCTTCCTGATCATCCACGCGTACACCACCATCAGCGAGACAGCCAGCACCACGGCCAACACCACAGCACCAACAACAACAATAACAACAACAACAACAACCACAACAACATCAGCAACAACAACAACACCACAACACAACAACAACAAGTTACCTTCCTGATCATCCACGCGTGCACCACCATCAGGGAGACAGCCAGCACCACGGCCAGCACCACGGCCCACATGACCAGCACGCCCGTCACACTGCCGCCCACCAGCGGGACGTCCAGACACGCCGTCAGCAGCACCAGACCCCAGGGCAGATACACGCTGGACATCACAGCCACGTTCGCTACGATCAGGACAAAGGGCATGATCCTGGGTCAAAGAAGGAACAAGAAAAAAAAAACTTGGTTAGTTTCCGTACGAGTTTTGCGGCACTTGCAACACATATAAATGTCCAAGAATAGATGTGTTACAGGAGAGTAATATACACAAAAAAGAAGGAGGAGACATAAAAGGACGATAGATGTTTGATAGGAAAGAAGGAGCAAAATACATCATAGCACCTGCCAACCACCCACTATGCTGTCAATGACAGTTGAGGAGAAAAGTAGTTATTTAGTTTAATTTTAGTAAGAGGTTTACGGCACTTGCAACACGATAAGGTCATATAATTGCCCAATATTAAAGGTGTTACAAGAGCGTAACAAACACCGAAAAGAAGGAGGGGATATAAAGATGATAGATGTTTGATAGACAAAGCACCCACCAACCACGTGTAATCTCTCTCTCTCTCTCTCTCTCTCTCTCTCTCTCT
>NW_004797386.1:1137558-1147607 GCF_000002075.1 Aplysia californica
TCTCCTTTTTAACTCCCAGTGGAGCACAGGCCATCAACAGCATTACTCCAGCAAAGCCTGTCCTGAGCGTCCTTTTCTATCTGATATCAACATTACAAATTTATTAAGTGTTTGGGTTGGCGGGCGGGTGCTCTGGTGTGGTTTGCTCCTTCTTTCCTATAAAAAATCTATCGTCTCTATCTCCCCTCCTTCTTTTTTGTGTTTGTTACTCTCTTGTAACACTTCTAATCTTCGGCACTTATATGACCTTATTGTGTTGCAAGTGCCGTAAAACTCTTACTAAAACTAAAAACTAAAACTTAAGTGTTTGGAAAACAGAGAGCAGTTCAACAGAAAAAAACAACAACAGAAAGATAGTGATAAAAGAAAATCCGACAGTAACAATCCCCCCCCAAGCACTCACAAACATACAGTAGACAGACGTAGCTTTTTAACTCTTTATCTGCTCAGAGCCACACACTGCGTGATTGCATTCAAGGATGCGATAAAATGCAAAATTCCGATGGGAAGTCACGATTTTATGTTTCCCCAACTTTTGTGCGAAAAAAAAATTATAGGCGTGTTATGATTGCGTAACATAAAAAGATGTATAAATTTCCAAATAAAATGCAGATTTTATAAAAGTTCATTCTATTCTGAACATTTTGGTGTATGCTACAACTACATTTCAGCGTATTTGATCTAAATATAGCTTTTTTGTGTATCCCCCTTGATCAGAATTTTATCAAGGGGAAAAACCCCAACAAAATCTGTTCAAAACCCCAAGCAGATACAGAGTACAATCACCCACCTCAACAAATCGGAGGACCACTTCCAGTGAGAACTCTGTTCTGTCTTTGCCTCTCCCTCAATGAAATTCGACAGAAATGCCCTGTCATCCTCTGAGAGAAGCTTCGAAGACAGAACTCTCTTCAGAGTGTGCTGAACTTGAGTTTGATACTACAAGGAAAACGAGCGAGGAAAAAAGGTATCAAAAATAGCAGTAACTATAAATATGCCTTAAATAGTAATATAATAATAATAGATTGCATTTATATAACGGTCTATCACATACTAGTATAAGCTCTGAGCACTTAACACCAATCACATAATCATTCTCACAAGAAAAAATACTTCACAGAAACAAGAAATACCAGTTCTTCAACCACATAAAGAAGAACTTTCACAACCATACATTTAACTATACTACACGAAAGGACATATATATAGAGTGTATATTAAAAAATCAGAACTTACTAACACTATAACTAACAATTAAACAAATGAGTCTTGAGCAATCGCTTAAACCTATCAAAATTTGTTGTTTCTGTTAGATCCTGAGGCAAGGTGTTCCAGATTTTTGGGCCAAAAAATGAGACTTTTCTCACCAAAAGATCATAATTTAATCCTAGGGGCTCTGAATTTTTTTAAGACTAAAAAAAAAAGCTTTTTCAGCACACAGCTGCTTTGTTGTATTCTCCACAAATAATGCAACTTAAGGACAGAAATCACTGAGCAACGTAACAATGCAAAACTCAATTATTAATTTGATAAATATAAGCCATAATAAGCTATCTATCACCGAATTGACATCTTTCTTTTGGCCAAACACAAAATAATAACAAGCAATTTGGAAGTAGTGAAATGTTCCGATATTTTTTTTTTTAAACACAAAAAAAACACAACAACAAAAACAATCTGACCAGAGATAATTCCAGGAAAAAATGACATGTGTACAGGAAATCTATAAATAGTAACAATAACAACGACACCAACAGAAACAAATTTCTTTCATAAAACACATTCTAAGAAAAAGAAACTTTCTTAACCCTTTCCGTACGTCATGTTTTACTATTGTATCCATACGATATGGGAAACTCTGAGCCACCACTTTCCAAAAAGGAAAATAACTCTTTGCGTAGCAGTCGCTCAAAATGAATTTTTTAGAAATACTGAAAGTTTCAAAGAGATCTTTGTACTAGAAGTATTCTAGAATGTGAAATACAACCCCGGGGGTACAAAATGACCCCAGTGCGTACGGATATAAGGTTAAATGAAAGCTAATTTCTAACAAGTTGGAACACATCATACCAAATTTTCCACAGTAGCTGAAGAAACCAGAAGAAGAACAGCCCACTGTGGGAGATGAAACGAATGTCGTTTGTCGTCTCCAAACAGATACTTCCGGGCACTCAGTGGTGACTTCAAGGTCGTGTTGATGTCGTTGACTTGTGAATCTTCTAGCTGGGCACCAAGTGAAGCTTTAAACCGAGGTTCAGTCTCAATTTCAGGCCCACCGCATTCTTTCAAAGCTTGATGCAACGCTGAATTCTGAAAGTTTCATAACAAAAGTGAGGTGTGCTGACAAAATGAGTTACTTCTCGGCTTTCAGCCTTATATGGAAATTGATACATCAACTTCGTAGATGAAGTTTGTACAATTTGTAAGCATGAAATAGTAAAGACACAATAACCTTGAACAAAATGGAATCAATTGAAAATCTGTAAATCTGACCCCAGTGTCAATTTTCAGCCGATATCTCTATTCTTGATCGTGAAAAGTAACTCATTTTGTCAGCGAGCACACTTCACAAATATACAGGATTTTAGTCACTTTATCCAAAGAAAGTAAGCGATTCACACTCTAAACGAAGAGCATCTTTATTTTTACAAATCAGGCTCCATCTCTCTGAACAACATCTTTACTTTCAGAAATCAGGATTTTTGGACGAGATTACTGTTATAATATAACTAAACACTTTGTAAACACACAGTGTAGACGTCTGCTCACCTCAAATACTACATCCTCATCCTCCGACTCCATGATTACACAATAAAAAATTTTCAAAAGTAGATCTCTATGTCGGATCTCAATGTCGATGTGAAGTTCACGCCAGTTACTTCATTGAGATGCCATCACTGTGGACGGGTCATGATAATATAAGCATCAACAATGTCAGGAACTCTGGGAGGAATTCCGTAACTAGTGACCACTATGAAATAGAAAGAGGGATAGGGTTAGGGTTAAGGCTAGGTTCAGGGATAGGGTCTATATCTCTACTTTATTGTTTGTTGGGGTGGTTACGGTTACTCATAATGGAAGCCCATCCAGAACTTCCATGATACATACATGATGATGTAAAAAGAAAGAAAAGTTCCCCAACAAAATATATTCAACATAAATCGTTGAAAATCTTCAACTCTATGCTCTATGGTTTGGAGCAAAAACATTTTATGCAGGTCACATTACACAAGTTCCATCCATACAAGCGCGCTGATACTGGCTAGAGGTATGATAGAAAAGGGGAGCTCAAATCAAGTTGATTTTCCAATCCTAGTTTTGACTGGTCTTGTTTCTTCATTCTTTTCCCATTGTTGTCTTACGTCATGAAAATGCATAATTTTTAGCTTTACGGTGTACATTGGATGGATCTCACAGACATTGGCAACAAAGTGAGTCAACAATCGGCTATTAGTAATAGTTGACTAACTTAGTGTTAGTCTACTAATAACTGAATTAAAGGAAGGACTTCCGTAACCAGCGACCACCCTAACAAACACAATAAAAAAGAGGCCTAACCCTAACCCAAACCCTATCCCTACCCCTACCCCTAGATCCACCTCTACCCCTAGCCCTCAATTTTACTTTGTCTCATAGTGGTCGCTCGTTACGGAAGTCCTCCCGAATTAGAAGTTACCGGCATTAGGGTCAAGTCGGTTGCCAATTTAGTTGGGAGGGCACAGCAGGCTTGCCCCCCCCCCACCCCCCCCCCCCCCCCTGGGTTGTCCATTTTTTTTTTTGTGCAATATTATATAACATTTTTCTCGTAAATCACCGATTTGCTGCAATATTTATAGCCATTTATTCGTTTTCAGCACCAAAAAACATGCTACCATGTCACCAAAAACAGTGTTTTCGCGTGCAGACGCATCAGTAAAAATTTACCAAATGATTTAGATCTAATAACGAACCTGTATTTTATTATATCATAGAGATCTAGAATCTAGATGTAGGCCCAGATCTAAAAATAGGCCTAATTACTGTAGGCCGTAGACTATTATTTTTAATGTTTTTAAATAGAAAGTGGCTATTCTCACCCGCCCAGAAGTTCTCGCAAGATCAACTCCTCCCCTCTTCTCTCTCTCTCTCTGTCTCTTTCTGAATACTGTCTATCGGTGTGGACGATCAAATTGACCAAAATAAAGTTTTAAAATGATGTTAACACTTTGCCGCCTCATCTCGCCAATTGGCGATGTTTACCACCCAGTTTCTTTGGATTTTCCCCAAAATATGATGGCAAAGTGTTAAAACACAAAAGTAAATTAATTTGGTTGTCTACAAAGATGCTACGGCTATTTAACTTTTAGAATCGAGCCGAACTACGCGGGTCGCCATTTTGTTTTGCCCGGAAATTCTCGCGCTACTCCTCTCTCTCTTTCTCTCTCTCTCTCCACTGCCCACAGACAAAATTGTACGCTTTTAGTAGGCTACAGTTGTAATGGAACGTTTGTTCATGTTCACGGCACAGAATTCTACAATTTTTCTGTTATCACAGTGTAGAATTCTGTGGTTTAGGGTGAACGCAAAATTTGGTGAACGCGCACCGGGTGAGAATAGCCACAAGACTCGCCTGCACTATTCTCACTCCGGGTGAGAATAGAGGTGGCCTTTTAAATATATCAACCGGCTCTCTATTCTCACACTCACAGGACTTCTTTCTTTTTCAGTCCCATCACAGATTCACTAAATGACAGTTACTGTTGGCTACTATCAATGCTTAATCAATAGCTGAATAGCGTATGATCAATGATACCTTGGTTTACAATCCAAGCATTAAATTTGGCACTTTGCAAACGAGTCCATAATCAGTCAGCTGAAGTTGAAAAGCAAAACAAGAAAGATCAAAGATGTTGAAGAAAGAGAAGGGGGCGTCACTCTTCTTTACTGGTTCGGTGAATCCAGCGACCTCCTAAACTCCGCGATGCTGAACTACACCGGAGATGACTCCGACAAAAAGAATGGAAATAGAAGACAAAGGGAAAACCGGATTCATTACTTGTGGTACGCAAAAGAGGAACTACCGGGTATTTTTTTTTTTTGATCTGTTAGCATTTGCAGGATAATAATTCGATCTTCATAGGTCCAATTTCAATAAAACTTGGAAAAAATAAAATTCGACCCAAGGGACGTCGGTACGTTACATTTATTTAATGTGAAGAACTTCAACCTATGCGTTCGAGATATATAATAGCCTTCTAATGTATTAAGGATTTCTTATTTTGTCGTGTTGTTGTTGTTGTTGTTGTGGTGGTGGTTTTTCTCTTATATTTCCCCCAAAATTTACGTGAAACACAAAATTTCATTAAAATTCAGCCTTGACATATATTTGTGCATTTTAAGAACAGATTTATTGAACTGACAACTCTAAATGAACATGTGGTAGGCATGTTTCTGTGTCGATTCTTTGGGCGTTTTGTTCAAGTTTATCATTGGGTTTCAACTGTAGGTTGTTTGCGGGTTGCTTCTATAATAATAATAATAGTAAATTAAATGACATTTATATAGCGCTCAACCCCGATTAAAGTAGGCCTGCAGGCTCTCAGTGCTTTACAATAGGCCTACAATACAACAGTAACATAAAACGTTCTGACTAAAAGAAAATCATTCCAAATATTCATCTTATTAATGTTTTAAAAAATGACCTCAGATGACATTTGAATTAATCAAAAAATTTGATCTCTCTTAAAGTACTTGGCAAAGTATTCCAGAACTTGGGGCCTTGATATTCAAATACCCTTTCACCCACTGTTTTAAATTTCATAGATCTAGACGGTACATGTAAAAGAAATTTCTATTTGTCTGCTGACGACCTTAAACTGCGAGTTGGAATGTAGTCTCAACAGATTAATGATCGATATATATGATGGTGCATTATCATTCAAACGTTTGTGACATAGGGTAGCCAACGTGTAGGCCTAACAAGGACTTTACTGAAACCTCCAACTGAGGCCTACACAATTCTTTTCTCAACAGGAAGCCAATGCAATGTCCGTTAAAGAGGTGTAGCAGAATCTCTCTTTCTTTACCGTCATAAACTAAACGTGCAGCATTGTTTTGGACAGTTTGAAGTCGTTTAAGTTTAACTTTCTGCAGTCGTATTCCTGATACCCATGAGTTACAAATACAATAATCTGTACAGTCTTTTTTTTTTTTTTAAAGTAAGTTTTTTTATGGCGCTTGCAACTGCATATATAAGGCCATATATATATGAGCGCCAAGGGGCGAATGTCAACAGAGAAGTCCAAACGGGATGTTGTATTCCTCCCCGGGTTGGCCCTTACAGACGGGGCGGGAGGCTGGTCTCTTGAAGAAATGGTCGCTTTTAAGGACAAGCGGGTTAACCCAGATTTCTGGTGTTTCCAGAAATCTTGCCCTACACCAAAAGTGGGCATTGCCCTACCTTCTTCTTCTTCCTCGTTCTCGATGACAGCAACAAGACAGTCAGTCCGATGTCGCGCACAAACTGTGCAGTTCGCTTCAAATCTGAGACACTGCCATAGAGCTTTCTCTCAAGGGGAGTCACATTCTGATTGCCCTACCGATAGGAGAAGTTTGGTTTCATTGGTATGTATTTGTTTGGTAAAAGACGAAAACTCTCCTTTTCTTTTAAAGAAACTGAACAAGGGGCAAAAATTTTACATTCGATTTTCTCAAAACATCATTTTTCGGTGTAGCCCACTTCTGTTAAAAAGCGACCGAAAATGTTCTAGAGTGCGTTGATGGGGGAATAAAGACAATGACATTTCACCCCCCCCCCAAAAAAAGAGAGAAAATTACGTCGTCGAGAAAAGTAGAATGTGTGTGTGTGTGTGTGTGTGACACGCAAATATCCATCTGTAGCAACCACATTGTATCAAGACTGTGGATATCTCATTTACGACCAAACATATTTTGCCAATTTGACAATGACAGAGCTCCTCCTCCTCCTTCTTCTTTGCGTACCCCTCCGAGACTCACCAGTATGTGGCCGTTTATCTTACTTCGAATAGTATAGGAGGGCTCCTTGCCACCAGGCAGCCACATTCCGGGGGCTCTTTAAAAAGCTACGTTTTTCCCTGATCTTTCCCCGTTATCCATTTGTTTAGGTTCCAGGTTGCTCTGGGCCTAACTCTACCTCGATTGCCTTCAGTTTTGCCAATGAGAGCTAGACGTTCAAGACCTTCATGATCATGTCTAGTCAGGTGTCCCCAAAACTACATGTATTTGTCGTTTCCTGATTGTTTTTAACAGTGAGCGTCTCACAAAGCACTACCTCATTTGACTGCATAAGGTCATATGTGCGCCAGAAGATTATATAGGCGTTACAAGAGAGTAACAAACATTAAAAAGAAGAAGGGGAGATAAGGACGATAGATGTTTGGTAGGAAAGAAGGAGAAAAGAAGGAGGGGAGATAAAGACGACAGATGTTTGATAGGAAAGAAGGAGCAAACCTGTAACCACATCAGAGCACCCGCCAACCACCCACTTAGAAGTTCATTCACTTAAACTTCAACATTTCTTGTTGTGGGCACCAGAGGGTGAAGGAAGGACCTCGGTATTTATTTACACACAGCACACGACCGTCAGTGACAAGTGACTGAAAAACCCTAAACTCTCCTTCTAACCAAGTTCAAGAGTACGGTACCCCCTTCAGGATTTTCAACCAGGGCCGGCTGCCTCTGTCTAATACAAAAGGTTACAAGTTACAGACTGAATTGTCTATTGTCATTGGTTTTAGTAAGAGTTTTACGGCACTTGCAACACAATAAGGTCATACAAGTGCGGAAGATTAGAGGTGTTACAAGAGATTAACAAACACAAAAAAGAAGGAGGGGAGACAAAGACATAGATTATGATAAGATGTTCAAGTTTGATAGGAAAGAAGAAGCAAACCACACCAGAGCACCCGCCATCCACCTACACTGGACTGTCAGCCAACAGTGAAAAATGTTAGCTTTTAAGAGTAAAACAAGTTGGTCGAATCAAAATAATCAAACACGACAAAATTTAAAAATAAAACAACAGGCACAAATGAGTGCTCAATTATTGATGTTTATTTCAATGAATGTTTTACAAACAATATTCTGTATCATGTAGTATTGCATACATCATAGTTCACACCATGCCACACACAGCATCCAGCATGTTCTGGGACAGCCATCCACAGCACAAAGGACCAGGCTGCCCTCTTTTCACTCCTCCACTCAACTGGCGCTGATTCGCAGTAGAGGTTAAAAAAAAATTATTTAAAAAAAATAAATGTAGCTGTGTTTACGCCCCGATCGACACAATTTAGACGATTACTTAGGGCACGGGGCTTCTGGCCCTACCTGTCGGGGCCAATCCATGCTGGCTGAGAGGGATAGAGTCAATATACACGGCAAAAAGACGAGACACGCAATACAAAATTCCACCCGTTCGGGAATCAAACTTGTGTCTCCTGGGCGAGACAGCGAAGCTCGTAACTGTTGCTAAACCGTCATAGACGAAGCATGTAACTGCTGCTACACTGTCATAGACAGAGCACGTAACTTCTGGCTACACCGTCATAGACAGAGCACGTAACTGCTGGCTACATTGTCATAGACGGAGCACGTAACTGCTGGCTACACAGCTACACCGTCATAGACAGAGCACGTAACTGCTGCTACACCGTCATAGACAGAGCACGTAAATGCTGGCTACACCATCATAGACAGAGCACGTAACTGCTGCTACACCGTCATAGACAGAGCACGTAAATGCTGGCTACACCATCATAGACAGAGCACGTAACTGCTGCTACACCGTCATAGACAGAGCACGTAACTGCTGGCTACACAGCTACACCGTCATAGACGAAGCACGCAACAGCACCTTCACCGTTATAGACGTCGCCGGCGGCCAGTAGTAGAGGACTCAGGAGCTGCTTTCCCTGTGTGCACATTGAAGATGACAGTGGCAGGCGCACAGACTCGGAGAACATGTAGTGCAGGCACGGCTGACTCCTGCAGTCTTTCTCAATTTATAATATTTCGGAGAAGTTTAATAACGTAGTCTAAGTTTTTTTCAAAGATGTCGCCCAATCTTGACTCAAATTAATACAAGAAAAAAAAAATTAATATGATAAATAATAATGCCAGACACAGGAGCTTACCACAGGCTACTACAACTTAATGCCAAGCATTTATTTACTAAGGAAGAAATCTGAGAACATTTTCATAAATAAATATAAAGCAAATTGACGCCGCAGAAACTGCCTCCGCAGAACACATCATTCTGTTCACACGGCAGCTACTGCGTTGTAAACCTTTCCAAGGGGGATATCGAGACCTGACACTCAAGTAAGCATACAAGGTTCCAGCAATAAACTCCCCACTAAAAAGTAAAGGAGGTTTCAAGAAGAAATTGTAAAAATTCAAGGAGGAGATTTGGTCAAGAAATTCATGCCGAAAGCTTATTTCCGATAGGCCTACACTTGTCCGAAAGGAATTGTAGTTTCGTTTTTCCGACAAAAATTTTGTTCATGTCTGATCTGGCGAAATTCAAGGAGGTTCCTCAACTTCAAGATCCTTCCTTGAAATTGAAAGCAAATTCAAGGAGTTTTCAAGGACTCCTTGAATTCAAAGAGGCCGCGGGAACCCTGAAGCATAGTGCTGGCCCACGGGTCACGCATTGACGACCCCTGACCCCCCGACCATGCCAGACACAGAGCAGGCAGCACACACTCGTCCCAACACCCGGGGCGACAAAACATGGAATGTCCTCGCTTGTGTCTTCTTACCGCACTTCACACAAACACACCGATGAGAAAGCAATGGAAGATTTATTAACACTGAAAGTAATTTAAAAATAAAATAGAAAGATACTCGGCGCGGCGTATACAGCGAATACAGCTAGAAAAGGTTTTGTCCATAAATTATATGCAGTGCAATGACTCGGGCACCGTCACTTTGCTCCGGTCACAAGTGGCGAGCTAGGCGTCATTTGTCGAATCCTTCCCAACCACATGGGCTAAGCAGCTCCGAAACAAAAAAAAAAAAAAAAAAAA
>NW_004797386.1:1147707-1149930 GCF_000002075.1 Aplysia californica
TCGTCTGTTTTGGTCTCCACTTTCTGCCCCCACCCCCTCACCTCCTTTGCCGCTTCCTCTGGGCTCCTGGCTCTTTCTGCTACTCCTTGGCTCCTTTTTTCTTTCAGCCACACCCCTAATCTTATGGTAGGAAAGATCTACACTTAGCCTTCTCGATCGACGGCAAAAAATCTCGGAGGTCCCGTGTGTAAGTTGCGCGAGTTAAAGATCTCTTGGTTGTCCAAAATCGATAAGAGTTGGCTTCGGCCGCGACCCGGGCAAAATTCAAAATTTCCTATCAACTGAAAATGTTTAATGTGTCCCACGTGCTCATATGACCTTATGCAGTTCTGAGCACCATAAAACACTAACCAAAGTATTTGATATCAATTTCAGTGAGAAAAATGCAATGTCCGATATGAATCTTTGTGTGCGTTACGCATAATATAAAAAAAAAAAAAAAAAAAAAGTGTATGAGCAAAAATCTATCTTCCCTCCCCGTGTGTACCACGTGGGTTCGAATCCTTCCCCTGAGCACTGTCGGTATTGCAACGGACTGACTGGAAGCAAAGTAAAGACAGAAGAAGAGGTACCAAGTGGGGTGGGGGGGGGTCATGGGAAAACATAGAGATGAACATGAAGCATCATCAATACACAGACCCAAAATTCTTCACACATACAAAACAAACAACAACCCCAAAATCAACAAACATGATGAGTATTCAGGCCAGCATTCAGCGGATCTTCTGATTGGCCAGTGGTCGTCAAAACGAGTTTGATTCAATTTTCCCCCTTATGCAATTCCGCTTCTACAAAACGCGAGCCTAGCACACAAGAGACCACAATCAAAGCCTTCTTTAGTTCAGTTTTAGTAGAGGTTTTACGGCGCTCGCAACTGCATACGGTCATATGAGCGCCAAGGGGTAGATGTCAACAGAGAAGTCCTTACAGAGAATCAGACTTCCTCTGCTCCCCTCTCTAGCTTCAACAGCACAAAGTCTGCTTAATCAAAGCCTTCTATTGTTAGTATAGATTGTATAGCGCAGAGAGCTAGGTTGCTGTTGAGCGAGGATATGCCCTAACAAATATAATTTCATTATCACCTGTTGCAACAAACAATTCTACAATCAAGAAAGGGGAAGCTATTGTACGACACGAATACTATAAGCCTACAACATACCGATGTACTTAAATACCCAGCAAGCAAAGCAGCTTACATCGTTTCCGCAAAATCACTTTATAAAAAAAGCCTACGAAGAAACCAAAACCACTACACTTTGGCATGGACTGCATTCTTTACTACTGTCTAATATTATAAATTAAATATATCGGCCAAAAATTAAATTAAATATTTAAAAAAAATTAAAAAACAACCCTGTTATCATTCATAGCATTCCAAGAGACACAATAATAATAATAATAATATGCATTTATTGTTACTGAGTGGCCCCTGGGTCTGGGGAATATACACAAGACATGACCAAGCTACAAAGACACAAAGAAACAAACACACACATGTACGAACACACACACATACACAAGTAACTTCTGTAGGTTCTGATGTCACAACAACAACAAGAAAATTCACCGTCCGTAAAGAATCACAACTGTCGCACTCTTCCCACGTAATTTACACGCACGACATACAGAACACCTTTTCACACGCTAATATTTCATCTTTTCTTCTTCTTTTTTTTTAAAGTTTTGTATTAGCAATCTGTCTGTATTACTTGTATATGTACACACCCATCATGTAGGATTTGCAAGTAAAAAATCTGATGAAATAATGAAAGAACTCAAGCATCCATTTGATGCAACACAATCACAAGTATGGGTAGAGGGGGAGAAGGGGGAGAGGGGGAGGGGGAGAGGGGTTGCCAGAGGCAGGCCAAAGAGTAATCATAGCCATTCCATTAAAATGAAAAGGGTATAGAGAGAAAAAAAAAAAAAAAAAAAAATCCCAAGCAAAGCAAAGTTGTCAAAGATTGTGATACTTCTATGCCAGCGCGGTTCATTTCTTTTATTCTCGCTTTCTGCCCAAAAACTTAGACACAAAGACAGGCAAGGATAACATATCTCAAAATATCAGACAGTTTTTGTTCACAGTGAAAATGAAATACACCAGTCTCACAACCACAAACATGTACACACACACACACCCACTCACACCCTGTGTTTCAAGTGATCCCTATTAAGTCTCAAATCAAAGTCCACACCGACACACAGAAGAAAAAAAATACCCCC
>NW_004797386.1:1150438-1191261 GCF_000002075.1 Aplysia californica
CCCCCCCACCCACAAGTCTAATCAAGCTCTAACATGAACATCCTTCTCTGGGCTTGGCCTGCTCGTCCTTCAACTTGATGGGGTCGGGGAACTGGCTGCACAGCTCCACGTCCGTCTCCTGGGCCAGCGCGTTCTTGGCCACCGTCTGGAAGGCCTGTTCCACGTTGATGGCCTCCTTGGCGGACGTCTCGAAGTACGGGATGTCGCCCTTGCTGTGGCACCAGCCCTGGGATCGTCTCGCAGACACCTGTGGCGAGAGTATTTTGTTTTAGTAAGTGTTTTAAGGCACTTGCAACAAGATTTGCAGAGAATTTATATATAAATTAAGCGACGTCTCGAAGTATGGGATGTCGCCCTTGCTGTGGCACCAGCTCTGGGATCGTCTCGCAGACACCTGTGGCGAGAGAGTTTATAAATACAGTCAAACCTGCCCTGACGGCCACTTGTACAAACAGCCATTTTCCATTTCCCCCCCTTGCGTTTTTTCTATATAATTTAACTGTGTAAAACGGGCACCTGTCCAACGCGGCCACCATATTTTAACACTCAACCCCTATCACACTAAGCAATAACACCTGTCTTAGACGGCCACCTTAGTGACTCCATTACGTTTTGTCAAAAATTGTGCATTGGCTCCTGGCGTTGTAGGCGAGCCGTCATAATTCTATCACCTGTCCTTGTTAGGAAGTCCCTCCAACCGATCATGTTGCATAGGACCCTCCCACTGTTGACCAATAGCTACCAATTTTCAGCTGCTGATGAGGTAAGCGTGTGATCCCTCATAACCCATAAGCCCCGCCCAGAACTCATACACAAATCGTAAGTGAGATGAGTGGTAAGTGGTCACTATTTACCCAGTCTGTAACAAAGTAACAATGGACGTCAACATGAACTTGTGACAGAAGCGTAGCTTGTTCTCCGAGTGGTGGCGACCCATGTGTTTGTTTTAACATAGCACTCTATCTTCTTCGTCTGAAACATTTAATTCTATTGTCACCCGTGTGCATAATCAGCAACAAAATAAAAATTACAAAACAAAATACAAACCAACAACAACAAAGTGGCTACTTTCGATTGGGACCTCAGATGGGAATGGTTTGTTTTCTTCATCTTGATCAGTCCCGCCTAAGACGGCCACCTGTCTTATACGGCCACTTTTCTCCTTGACAATGAGTGGCCGTCTTACACAGGTTCGACTGTAGATTGAAAAATCAAGTCTCTAAGAAAAGGCAGATAAAGGCACCGAGAGAAACTTTTCTCGCAAATTTTTCAAAGGGGAAATCCAGTCTCGAAATACGGAATGTCGCCCTCTGCTGTGGCCCAGACTTTTTTGCATTAGTAAGAGTTTTACTGCACTTGCAACACAATAAAGTCATATAAGTGCCGTGCCGAAGATTAGAAGATACACTCACCGCTCTGTTCTCCAGGTCAATTTTGTTGCCGATGACGACGAAGGGGAAGTTCTCGGGGTCCCTCGGCGAGGCCTGGATGAGGAACTCGTCGCGCCAGCTGTCCAGCGAGCGGAACGTGTTGGGCATGGTCACGTCAAACACCAGCACGCAGCAGTCTGCACCGCGGTAGAACGCCACGCCCAGAGACTGGAACCTCTCCTGGCCCGCAGTATCCCAAATCTGAACGCCAGACCGAAGGGGGGAGGAGGAAAAAATATCAAGTTAAAAAAACAAAAAAACTACAAAATCTCCCAAAAAGCAGAATTTAAAAAGTTTTTGTAAGAGCTTTAAAGCACTTGCAACACAAAGTCATAAGTAATGGGGGGGGGGGGGGGGGGGGGGGGTATAAAGTTTATCTCCCCCCCCCCCCCCCAGCAGAATTTTAAAGAAGTTCAGGTAAGAGTTTTGCAGTACTTGCAACACAATACGGTTATATATAAGACATAATAAGTGCTGAAGATTAGACGTGTTACAAGAGAGTAACAATACACAAAACAGAAGTTAGATAAAGACGACAGACGTTTGATAGGAAAGAAGAAGCAAACCACACCAGAGCACCCGCCAGAAAAAGAATCAAATCCCCAAAATCATTTTTTCCCCTTTTATTTGAGCAACCCCTCTATTCCCCCCTCCCCCCATCAAAGCCAAAGCTATAATGAGTTACTTCTGGCTATCCACAAATCGATATACTGGCCAAAAATCGACACAAGGGTGAAATTTGTAGATTTTCTGTTGATACCATATTCTTTAAATATAACATTCTATTATTTTCATACTTCAAAATCTTTTTTAAAAACTCCGACTATGAACATGGAGTATCCATTTCCATCAGGCTTGAATCCGAGAAGTAACTCATTTTGTCAGTGGCGGGGATCAAGAGTAAGCACCAAACAAACTTTACGGTAAGACTAATACACGCGTCATTTCCTACAACTACAACAAAACATCATCATCACCACCATAAATAATCATCCTCATGATCACCATTACCGTCACCATCGCCACCACCATCATCATCATCTGCATTATAATCATCATTACCGACTTAACAATTCCCCTGTCCCTTGTTTCATTTCTCTAGAAAACATAACAATTTGCACCATGTCACTACATTCTTTTTACGTAACCAACAAATACGGGCACAAAAATCAGGACACAGGACCCAAAAAACCCCCAAAACACTCATTTTGTGACCACGCTTCACAAGTAAGGTTGTCCTGCAGATTTCTGTTAGGCCAAACTTCACACTGTATTTGACAACGAAAAACTCGCGACCTCAGTGCTTTCTTGTCGTATTTCAATTTTTACTAACAATGAAAACAGTTCATATCAAAGTGTGAGCCCTAAAGAAGAAGTCACATTTCCACTGTTTAAAAAAAAAAAGAGATACGACAAGAAAGCACTGAGGTCGCGGACTGATGACCCACCTGCATTTAGTTTTAGTAGAGGTTTTACGGCGCTCGCAACTGCATAAGGTCAAATGAGAGCCAGAAGATTAGAGGTGTTACAAGAGAGTAACAAACCTAAAAAAGAAGAACGGGGAGATATAGATGTTTGATAGGAAAGAAGGAGCCAACCACACCAGAGCACCCACCAGATTTCCGTTAGGGCAAACTCCACTGTATTTGACAACAATGAACAAGTGATGACTCACCTGCATGGTGACTAATCTGTCGTCCACCATCACTTCCTTGGTGAGGAAGTCCGCCCCGATGGTGGCCTTGTACTGGTTGCTGAACTTCTTGGCTACATACTGGTTCATTAACGAGGTCTTGCCAACACTGGGGGGGGGGAAGAGAGAGAGCAAAGTTTGTTGGGTTGTTTTGTAAGTTTTACGGCACTTGCAACACAAAAAAAAAAGGTAATTAGTGCAGAACATTAGAGGTATCACTATTACAGAGTAACATTCAAAGAGTTGTTCTTTATGGGGAGCATATAAAAAGCAGACGGAGAGATGAGAATGATAGATGATTGATAGGAAAGAAGGAGAAAACCCACATCAGTCTTAGACTCAGTAAGAGTTTAACAGCACTTGCAACACAATAAGGTCATATAAGTGCCGAAGATTAGAGGTGTTGCAAGAGAGTAACAAACACAAAAAAGGAGGAGAGATAAGGACGATAGATGTTTGATAGAAAAGAAGGAGCAAACCACACCAGAGCACCCGCCAACCACACACACAAGGAAAATTTGTTGGGTTGTTGTTGTTTTTTTAGGAAGAGTTTTACAGCACTTGCTACACAAAATAGGTCATAAGGGCTGAACATTAGAGTTAGAGGTATTTCTATTACAGAGTAACATTCAAAGAGTTGTTATTGATGGGGAACATACAAAAGAAATTTGTTTTAGTAAGCGTTTTACGGCACTTGCAACACAATAAGGTCATACAAGTGCTGAAGATTAGAGGTGTTACTAGAGAGTAACAAACACAAAAAAGAAGGAGGGGAGATAAAGACGATAGATGTTTGATAGGAAAGAAGAGGCAAACCACATCAGAGCACCCGCCAACCACCCACAGGAAAGGAGAGGAACAAAATGTACATGGGCAGGGTCTCACAATTATACATCCCCACCCTCACTTCCCTCCTATCATGACAAGTTATATTTTAGTAGAGGTTTTACAGCCCTCACAACTACAAAAGGTTACATGAGCGCCGGAAGATTAGAGGTGTTACAAGAGAGTAACAAACATAAAAACGAAGAAGGGGAGATAAGGACGATAGATGTTTGATAGGAAAGAAGAAGCAAAGCACACCAGAGCACCTGCCGAACACCCACTAGGTTCATATTGTGATAAAAAAGAAAAAGCAACCCCCCCCCCCCCCCCCCCGAAAAAACAACAACCAAACAACAACAAAACAACAAGACCAAAACAAATACCAGCGCAAAAGAAAACTGCTACTTACCCACTGTCTCCCAATATAATAACTTTCAAAAGCACCTTCTTCCTGGATGCCATGTTGCAAGTTTCTCAATCAGTTCACCACTCCTGAGGAGGGAAAAGCAAACAATAACCATTATAACAAACAACAATGTGATTATTCTGGACAAACTCTGATGTCCCGACGTATTTTACCAAACAATAAATAACTTTGTTCATTGTTGGGGAAAATGGGCCACGTATCCCTTTTGTGGATACTTATCTAAGTGTCATTGATAGATTACACCGGCCAACAAAATCAAACTTGACTTGAGCCTTGATACATGATAGTAATTCCAGGTCGTTCAAACCCCCCCAAAAATGATACAGGCACCAGTTTTGCAATATCATGTCAAGCCTTTTCTCTGCAGCATAAACAGTTTTCGCGGTAGGCAATTCCATGAGCCCTAATCTAAATCTAATGATAAATGCCAACCTTGTTCAAACAACAACAACGAACAAAAAAAATAATTTTTAATTAAAAATTTTTCAAAAAGAAGAAAGAAAAAAGAAAAAAAAGTGAGATATCAAAGCATTAAGTTACGTTTTCACCACGTCCATCCTCAATTTCACAATGGTAATGGGTACAACAATAAAAAGTAGTACATCGTGTGCCTAACTCTGAAGCAATATTATGTCTAAAGTCATAGCAGCAACTTTCTTTTGTGGGATAGTCTGAAGTGCATTGTGACTGGAACGTCTCTCTGAATGCTCCAACAGCATTCTGCCATTTTTTTCCCTTTTTAAGCTGAAGCTCTCTTAAAAAGCCCTTTCACTTTCCTTCATGCAATAGTTTAATTATTTTTGTTTAAATCTCGTTTGTTTTAGTACAGGTTTTTACGGAGCTCCCAACTATATAAGGTCATATGAGCGCCAGAAGATTCGAGGTGTAACAAGAGAGTAACAAACATTAAAAAAGAAGAAGTGAAGGGGAGATGAGGACGATAGATGTTTGATAGGAAAGAAGAAGCAAACCACACCAGAGCACCTACCAACAACCCAATCTCTGTAGTTAACAAAATATTAAAGCATATTTTAGGTTATGAACTGTGCCAAACCCAGAAAAGGAGGAGAGATAAGGACAATAGATTGCTGTCTGCTGGAAAAAAAAAAAGCTCCAAGCAAATATGTCCCACACATGAGAGCCAGACGACCGTGACTGTGAACTAGATAATTTTTCTCTTTAACCATCCACAAACAATTCTGTCTCCTTGCTTCTTCTTTAGTTTTAGTAAAAGTTTTACGGCACTTGCAACACAATAAGGTCATATAAGTGCCGAAGATTAAAGGTGTTACAAGAGAGTAACAAACATAAAAAAAGGAGGAGAGATAAAGACGATACTTGTTTGATGGGAAAGAAGGAGCAAACCACACCAGAGCACCCGCCAACCACCCACTTTCTTCTCCTCAGTGACCCACACGACCACAAAGTCATTTTAAACCATGCCTCACGACAAGAGCAGAACACAATCGGAGAGCAGACTTTCAGACCAAAGTCTCATCGACAACACACACAGTCAAAATTGTCTCAGACAGCCTCCCACAGACCAGGAAAAAAGTGGCCATTATAAACAGTGTCATTATAATAATTAATATTGTAAAACTAAAAAAAAAAAAGTACAGGGGTAGAGGGTTTTGCTGCGCTCGCAACAGCATAAAAGGTCATAGGAGCGCCAGAAGATTAGAGGTGTTACAAGAGAGTAACAAACATAAAAAAGAAGAAGTGGAGAGGAAGACGATAGATGTTTGATAGGAGAAAAGAAGCAAACCACACCAGAGCACCCGCCAACCACCCATCCAAAGAAAATGGAAAGAGAAAGTTATGTACAGGTGACTGTTAGGCCAGGTTTGACTGTACTCAGTCTACTTAGACAGGCCACCCTTCAGTCCTTCAAAACCCACAAAATGCCCTTGCACTAAGGCAAGATATAATAGATATATGACCCTTTCAGGCATAAATAACACCAAGACAGCCGAGATACACGATAAACCCACAACTTTTATCAGATGGTCCACTTTCCCAACAGCAGCGGAAAATTTCAACTTCACACCCAGCTACTCTTTCCCACAAACAATAACACCCCCCCCCCCACACCTGTCCCTGAAGTGCACAAAAACAACACTGATTTCTTGCACTGTTTAGTTTTAGTAAGAGTTTTATGGCACTTTCAACACAATAAATAAGGTCATGTAAGTGCCAAAGAATAGAGGCATTACAAGAGAGTAACATACACAAAAAAGGAGAAGAGATCAGGACGATAGATGTTTGGTAGGAAAGAAGGAGTAAACCACACCAGAGCAGAGCACCCACCAACCACCCACTCTTGCACTGTAACATAGGATAAATAATATATCATGGTAATACAACAGTATCAAGAAAGATCGTAGAGTGACTTAGTTCACAGTAAAGGACTTGAACTTTTGTTTTCAAGAAATCCATTGGGATTTTGTGAAAATTTACAAAGTTGCATTAGCAAATGAAGACAGTTACTAGTCACAAATAATATGGGGTTAAACAACAACAACAAAAAAACACAACCAAACACTGAGAATAACTTTTCCAAGTGAAAATAAAATAGAAATAATGAGGTGTGAGTGTAGGGGTGGGAAGGAAAACAACATTTGTGTTTTGACAACAAAAATCCCCCACAACACCATGAAACTAAGCTGACATACCACACAGCACAGAGTAGAGCTGACACACCACTATACTGAGCTGACACACCACTATACTGAGCTGACACACCACTATACTGAGCTGACACACCACTATACTGAGCTGACACACCACTATACTGAGCTGACACACCACTATAGTGAGCTGACACACCACTATACTGAGCTGAGCGGCAAATGGGACACGCCTGTGTACCCAACCTGACACAATGTGCAACAATCCCCTAGAGGTCACATGCAGCTTGTTTGCGTAATAATAGATCAGAAGCGTGCTTAGCTAGTGTGACTGAAAGCACGGTCTCACGTGAGCACCGATCTGTCTGTCTGACAGACAGCTTTAACCTATCTGTGACAGGGTCGGGGGTAGCCCTGCACACACAAGTAACCCTTTCCATTTACACGCTCAGAGGTTCAACAATCTCCACTATCAGTCACGTGCCTTCCAACCTTTGTGTGACAACACAGATAATCGGGGTTTATCTGCCATTTATGTCATTAGCGGCCACTGAATAAGCATCTCCACGACTTGGGTTATCTTGCCACATGGGCATGTATCAGCTTAGCCGGCTTCGGCCACCCCGCAAGTTATCTTTAGCACAAAGTAACACGTGACGACGTCGTTTTCAGAAACAACCATCATGTGCTAGCTGAACAATGGGAAAAGAACGCGCATTACAGCTGGGTATTTTTGTCTACACATGCCTGGTCGGGTACTTCCCAGGGACCCCCCCAAACACAAATGTGAAAATGCCGTTTTCAGCAATGTCAGCTAAAGAAACTATATGTATAGGTTCAAAATAGCAATGAAGTCACCCCCCAACAACTGAAAGATGAAAAGCTGCCTCATCACCCATGACAAGATTAACGAGATAATTATCCCATTAATCATTAAAACATAGATCTACCCTTCACAGAACTAGAGTGTTGCTTTTATACATAAAAAGAACAAGACTTTTCTCCCCTTTTGAAAGTAGGACAAACTTTATCAAGCACATTTCATAACATTCAAGTTTTTCTTTTTAAAAATTCAAGATCTCTTTCAAGCACATAAAAGCCAAACAAACAACAAGGTTTCTGCACAGACTACACACTGTCCCAATGCTGCAGTCCACGAGGCCTCATATTTCTTTAATGGTCAAAACATCTTTTTACTATTCTGACTTAACTATTTTTGACTAAAAATCATTTTGATCTACAGTCCTCTATAATATTGATCAAACATGGATATAACCAAGTTCCAAGTTTCTACTTACACTTTACACACACACGTTGTAGGGTGTTGTGGTACTGGTTAAATGCCCCCCCCTGCCAACAAAGTGAAAGTTGTTGGACATCAGAGACAACTCGCTACCTTAGAACTACAAAGTTCTATCCGACATGTTTGGCCGTTTTGAGTTACTAAGACCATGAGGTCAGAAACTAAAATGTTCTGTCTGCTCTGTCAAAATCGTAAGATTATTCGGAGTCATTATCAAGATATTCAAAGAATTACATTCGAAAAAGCTTGACATGAAATGAAACTCAAAATTTTAAACGTCAAATTTCTCAAAACTAAGCACTGGGGCAGATAAAACTTTGTAATTCTGAGGTGGCGAACTGACACTGAGAAATCGACCCAAGAATCTACACAACAGCATTGAAGTGTGTGGGAAAAGAAAGCTCGTCCTTCTAACCATATTATATATATATATAATACAACAGAGCCGGGAGACCATCAATTTAATTGAGACCGATGTCCCTCATGACACAAAGCAGGCCTCATCACAAGGGTGCTCAGGGTCAAATCGGATGAGATGAGATATATATATGTCCTTTCGTGTAGTATAGTTAATGTATGGTTGTGTGGAAGTTCTTTATGTGGTTGAACTGGTTTTCCTGGTTTTCCATGAAATATTTTTCCTTGTGTGAATGATTATGTGATTGGTGTAAAGTGCTCAGAGCTTATACTAGTATGGGATGGAGCACTATATAAATGCAATTATGATTATTATTAAAATTAACCATCAACACTACACAGAACTGAGCTGTGTATGGAATAGACAGTTTTGAAAACTATTAACCACCAACAGTCTTCACCAAACTAAAATGTGTGCGTGTGCGTGTGTGTAAGACAGCTTTCACTACTTCTGACCACCAACCAAACTGAACTTATTCTACACACTGCATTACTACTATGACTGTCACACTTGACTGGTTATGGTTAATATATCCCCCCCCCAACCGCTCCCCACCCACGCATACACTACACACACACAAAATTATTCATGCCATTCTGACTGCTGTTGTGCAGAATGTGACAATTAGCCTCAGGACAAACACAGGGTCCAACCTGTAGGCTGTAGGTCATTATACATGCATAACTGAATTGTCACGGTGATCAGTGATTCTTCAGGTACAAACATTTCCATATATATACTGAAAAGGTGGGAGTTCCCTGAAAGGAGAATATCATGCTTTCTGTGTGTATAATCATAATATAATGTCACTACATGTGTGTACAATACAATGTCAGCACAGTGGAAATTGTCCATGACGGCCAGGAGAAAAGTGTGTCGTAACCATAACCAGGTTGACAAGTAACAGTGCCATCATAACGTAAAATCAAATGCTAGGGGGAAATGGGAAAGTGTTAAAAAAAACAACAACCCAAAAATACCCCCCCCCCCCCCACCTTACAAAGACGAACAAATTACCTCGAAACTTTCGGATCTTCCTTTAGGTGTGCCCAGCGTACACACACCTTCAGACAACAGTAAGTTTGCAATTCTTGAAACACTCTACGATATCGAGTGCTCACAATCCTTGAGGGTTAGAGAGACACAAAAATCACACCTGCAAAAAAAAAGAACAAGAGAAAACCACACAAAAAGTTAAAAAAAGAGCCTTGGCTTGCTGATCAAAGCACACAGCTGAACTATCACCCCCTCACCCCCCCCAACCACCACCCCAGAAGCAAGTATAATTAGATCAACACTCTATCATTTCAGGAGATCTGATCTGCATATATAATAATTCATGAGTCATGTCAAAGCTATCCCTAGATCACACATACATACAGAGGATTCTGTTTGATAGCTTGTTCCTTTTAGTTTGTCTGTGTAAAAAATAGTTCTAGCTCATTTCGTAATCTGTCTGTATGCCAAAATTAAATTTACATAATGGCACTCCCGAAGGTCAGCAACCAATTTAAAAAAATTTTTGATCCAGTAACAAAAAAGTTTATTTGGGCCCAATAATGAATACTGTACTGTATTTGCGGGTGCATGCACAGGATCACTACACGGTAAATGATTTACATAAATGACCTAGCCCACTAATTGCTCATTTTGAGACAGCAACACCACCCTGACCCAACATATATTCCAGTCATTTGGACATTACAACCTGAGCCTAAAAAAATACTCGGTCATCTGTCCGACCGTTCTTCATAGAGACATGGTAGTGTGGTCGGGATGAAAATAGGTCAACCTTTTATGTATTAGGTGTATACTGTAAATTCCTTTTTTTTTTTTACCCACTTTGGGCTGACATCAAAGAAAATATGTCAGAACCTTAGTTTGTAGTAACCTTCATTTTCGGGCTTTTAGATTCTGTGGGGCCATCCAACTTTGACAACTTTCATGCAAAGACCTAAATAAATTAATTAAACACAGCACTTTGTTTTTATCATATTACAATTTTAGACACAGACAGATGAAAGCTACGGTTGAAGTAAGATCCTTACGACACTTGCAACACAAATTTGCCGTGTTGCCAAAGACAAAAGGTGTTACTGGAGAGTAACACAAAGAAAAGAAGGTGGGAAGATACTGATTAGATCTTTGATACTAGGAAAGAAGGAACACCCACCGCCCTGCCCAGAATCCTCAGCCACTATGACTATGTGTCACAACACCTACTGCTATGGAGTAGAAGCTCTGGTCAAACCTCAGCACTGACAATGTTTTTAGTTGAGGTTTTACGGCGCTCGCAATCGCATAAGGTCATATGAGCGCCAGAATATTAGAGGTGACATTACAAGAGAATAACAAACATAAAAAAGAAGAAGGGGAGATAAGGACAATAGATGTTTCATATAAAAAAAAGAAGTAAACACAGTTAAAGTTCTCCATCTCCCCCTTCAGTGTAATAGCATGATCTTCTCCCACATAGCAAGTTGCATGTAAACAAAATGACAGTTAAGAGACACAATTTATGTAGAGTTGTAAATACTACCAAAAAAACCCACAAATGCTTCGACTAACTGCACGTTCGGTAAAAATAATCCAATCAATGTAACGGGTGCAGGGGGGGTGGTGGTGGTGGGGTGCAAAAACAAAGCGGCATCCCTTCCCCAATCTTTATAAATTTCACAAAGACAAACCATGGAAAGAGTGTTGAACTTCCCAACAGCCATTCAACAACACAAATAGGCCTCGGTATACGAGCTGCCATGAGTCACTAAGGAAAGGTTTAAATATTTTCTCAACTGAATCATTTCCTGTTTACAATCTTGGCTAGCAAAGCAATGGCGGCCCATTTGATCAAATTCCTCTGCACGACTCAGACTAAGTAGCCTATCCTTCTCATTCTTTTTACTTCCTGAGAGTGGAACTAAATATAACTGCCGATACTGGTAGCTTCCAAACTTCTAAACTGACCACAGGGCCATTCCATGAAAAGTGAAACTGTAATATGACACACAGAACAGGAGGATGATAACTAGCTGGAAAATATTGTTTAAAAAAAAAGTATTAGTAGAGGTTTTTATAGCGCTCGCAACTGCATAAGGTAATGTGAGCGCCAAAAGAGTAGAGGTGTTACAAGACAGTAACAAACATAAAAAAGAAGGAGGGGGAGATAAGGACGATACGTGTTTGATAGGAAAGAAGTAAGCAAACCCCACCACAGCACCCGCCAACCACTCACTCTTAAACAGTGATCTAAACATGGTCATTCTATTTGTTAAATCTGTTTTTTTGTAAGGGGTAACTTTCTCTACATTTTAACAAATAAATTACTTTGAACTAAATATATACACAATGAATATGTTATTCAAAAGTAATTTGTCAGTGAGTATGGTAGTGTCATGGAATGGCCCTATATATATATATCATATACACATGGCTTGTTCAAAAGTCATTGACCTATTCTTATCATAGCCAAATTTATCACCGAGAGAGAAACAAGCTGTGGGTATGGCAAGATTGAACTAAAGCGTCCCCGCTGCATCTTTTACAGGCAAGGTTGACAGAAAAGTGTTTTATAACAATCAATATCAAATATCAGACAAAATCCACACAGCCAAAACTTCGACTTTTGCACTCCTTCACTTGTAGGGGGAAAAAAAAAATGAAAACAAAATAAAGCTGTGTCCCTTTCCATCCTCTCTATTGCCTAAATAGTGGGAGCATTGGCACACCCCCCCCCCCCCCCTGATATCTTGCACATGTGTGTGTGTGTGTGCACTGCCCGCGTGCGTGTATTGACAAATGGGTCGACACATCTGTAATACCAGTAAACTCATAAAACAAAGTAAAAAAAAAAGAGAGGGACATTGAACAAAGAACAAGGACAGTATAATCTTTAACCTCTCTGCCATTATGAAAAGTACCTGGTATCAATTTTAGAAAAATACAAAGATGGATAATGCTGCCAAACATCCAGGTTTAGTTTAGTTTTAGTCTTTAGTTTTACAGCACTTGTAACACAACTAGGTCATATTTATTGAAGTGCCAAGGATCAGACGTATGACTACAGAGTAACAAATATAACAAACAAGAAAAGATATGCATGACACACGTTTGATAGGAAAGAAGGAAGAAACCAGGTCACCAAAGTATCCATCGACCCAACCACCTACTCTTGCTCAGTACTGAAGTTGAAGAAAGAGAAAGGAACAGGCTGATGCTGATGAGTCCAGGGACTAAAAGATTGCCTTTACATTATAGATCACACCAACCACCTCTCTAGAGCTTCCTGATCCTCACATCTCACATTCCTCTATAAACAACCAAACACTCGTGTATACATAATTCACACACACACCATTAATTGCCCAAAGCTGCATGCAACACCACACCGTGTAACTTTGACTACACCCACCAACCACCCTCACATGACATGATTCAAAGAAGTTCTCGTGCCTTACACACCCACTGCAGGCAATGTGTGCAATGATGCGTCTCAATACGAGCAGTGTGTCAACTATGCGTGTGTGTGTCCCATCTGGTGTGGGGAGCGGGTGTAGCCTGGTGGGACCATGTAACCTGTTACTCTCAATGATGATGGGCGTGTCTGTTTTCCATCATACGCGTATGGCGAGTTTTTGAATTTTACACAACTGTCCTGGAAAATTTGAGTGTATCAAGATGAGCTGTTATATACACATCTGTTCAAAAATACTATACTATGTTGTCGTTACAAAGAAGCGGTTCAGTTAGAGCATGGCAAATTGTTCCAACTCTCCATGAATGAATTTAAACGTTTACATCTTCGAGTTTTCCGTGCTCAACTGTGCAATATTATATCATTCACACAACCAAAACCAAAAGTTTAGGGTATATTGATACAATAAGCCCTACTTGGAAACATGACTGCCGGATGGAAACATTACAAAATTGCCAAGCATATGTATAACTTAAATAAGAGGTGCATTTTCATCTTTCTAATGAAAAGGAAAGTTTAAATGAAAAGGGGAAACAATTTTTTTTTTAAAGGGAAAAATGGCTAAAAAAATACACCCCTGCTTCAAAAGACAGATCTAGATCTCTACAGAACTGACTAACTGGAACTACCCAATCTGATTCACACAGACACATTTGACAACAATACTCCCAAAGAAAAGGAATTATGCTGAACTCAACAATTTTGGTAATCACATACACTCTAGCCATTGACTAATTTACCCTAAAACAGTTGAGCACAGATAAATTTTAAAAACTTTTCTTGTTCATTTTCACCTTCTACACAAATCTCTGCTTTGTTTACTTTATTTCCGTCACAAATTAAGCAACTAGATATTAAAATAAGCCTTAATGTGCAGTAATATTTCCAGGGTTTCGATTTCCAACCAGGATTGCGTGCTCCCCTGCACGTCCCTATTTGGGAATGGCCGAGTCTTCGGACTCACTACTTAGTCAGCATCAATGTCAATGTCTGAGGCAGACTACTTAAAGAAACCAATTTGGACTTTTGTTAATTTAATATTACCTGACTGGAGTCAGAGTAACGAATAATAATATGACCCAAATCTAGAAGCAAAACTTAGAATAAAGAAACTTAGTAAGACACCGACACCATGCTTATCCAAAGCTCCGACAGTGGGTTGAAGAAAAAGTATAGAGACCATTAACAAAAAGTCTCTTTTGCAATACCATAGATCTAGATCTAATATAGGCCCTCTCACTTTAAATAATTTTTTTAACTCACAACTTACGACGGTTGGGCTAATGTTATAGGCTAACACTAACAACACAAATATAGGGCTTACTGTTAAAAGGTTCAGGAGTATAGTTAGGCCGGACTTTCGTCTAATCTGCACTATCAATATTATAGGCTAATAACTAGATGTAAATCTAGATATAGGTCTTTTTAATACTAGATCTAATTACTAATAGTAATTGTAATATTTAATTATCTAGGCTAACCTTTCGGTAAATTTTTACTTATGCACCCACACATAGATGCATTGATTTGAGGGCTAAACTGCCATACAATTTTTTTATGTAGAACACACGAATGGCCACTAAAACCCTTGCTAATCAATTGTTTTCAAGTAAATATCAATCCTAATTGTCAAACCATCAAATCCATTTTGAAATGCAGGGGCCCTGAAACCCCCCATATTGTTAAATTTACTATTTTCAAACATCAATAACTACTGATTTGCTGCAAGAAATGAAGGCCATATTCTTGTGTTAAGCATGCAAAATACAACTAGAAAAGAAGTATACAAAATGAGAACACGAGACGGGTGCATATATAAGTTTAAAAAAGGCCGGCTCTATTTCTCCGAACGTTCGGGGAAAAAAACTTGAACTTTATTTCTCCGAATGGTTTCCGTTTCTCGAGATTTGTTGATAATAATTGCGAATGGAGTGGCCCGTGTGTGTGTTTGTGTGTGTGTGTGTGCGTGCGAGTGCATGTGAGTGTGTAAGGTGTGAACGGGGCGTGGAGGGATATTTTTTTGGCAGGCACTATTTCTCACAACGCTCTGAAATCACATCCTTTCCCGCAAATTTCAGATAGATCTATAATTATATTATAGGCCTACTAAAGATTGTTCGTATACAATATGGTTCAATCGGTCCAAAAAATGTCCGCAGTAAATATTTATATAAAGAAATGCTACAGTTCCGAACAGTTTTTCGCTACAGATGTGACATGTTGCCTATGAAGGCTGCTGCTCTTAAACTTTTAATGTGTTGTGTTCACTCGTGTGCTGTCTAGATCTAGATCTATGGAGGGTTATTGATATCGACACATAGAACTAGCTTCTGTGTTTGTCGCAGCCGCAACCAATCAATCATGGCTCGATTTTTTGGTCCCCGAATTGGGTGAGAATAAAAGTCAAATTTTTAAAAAAGGGAACCCCCCCCCTCCCCGAACCTCTTTACTGTTGAAAGAAAGTTCACTTAGCTTCACTTAGTCTCTTTCTCATTTGTTGTCACCACATTGATTTGTTAGAGTGTCATTTTTTTCCTTCTTGTTATTGTTCTGGTGTGTTGTTTTTCTATTAATTTTTTTTGGAGTGTCTACGTACACGGTAACCGGGCACCTAGCCTCAGTGTCTACGCACACGGTAACCGCCAACCGGTCACATAGGCCTAGTCTCAGTGTCATGTCCACGGTAACCGGGCATGTAGCCTCAAAATCTACGTACACTGTAACTGGCAACCGGACACGTAGTCTCAGACTCAGTGTCACGTAACCGATAACCGGTGTAGCCATCCCCACCCCTCCCCCGACAGTACCTTTAAAAAAAAATATAAATAATTCCCCCCATTCCGGAGCCCTATACTTCGCAGCGCACAGACTTTGAATGAACTTTGGTGACCCCAACCGGTACTCACAATGTGATGCACACGCACAGATTCACTGACAGGTCCCGATAGCGAGCTTGACAAGACGCTTGTATGACGGCGTTTTTTCGGTAGTTCTCACCCCGCAATTGCTATTCGCCGTTTTTGGCCCCAAGAGTAGGGGGGGGGGGGGGGGGTTCAGGGGAGCTTGCCCCCCTGACCTAATAAAAATACGGTGGGGGGTTTCATGCCCCCTGAATTTTACCACAATTTAATGTTTTGCGGTTGTTAGGTTTGATATCTTAGCTTGCCGCGAATCAAACGTAGAGATCTAGATGTAGGTCAGGCTCAAATAAGGGGGGTGGGAACTACTGAAAAAGCGCATGTAGGACTTTCTTTTTTTCAGCAAGTGGCAGCACAGGACAAAATATATTTATTTATTTTCATTCCGTTTACCGTGTACGTAGATACTGAGACTAGGTGCTCGGTTACTGTGTACGTAGACACTCCGATTTTTTTGGGGGGGAGGGGGATGTTGTATAGTGTAACGTCATTCAATTTGATGTTCCTACCTTCAATAGATTCTAAATATATATATACATATGTATATATAAATTTAAATGTAACTTGGCAACTTAGTACATTTTCTAGTGCAGAATCTAGTCCTGCTTTCAGATTTGTCATAGCTATCCTACTTTTTTGAGTTATGAAGACGTTTATAGGTAAAAATGTGGCGGTTTTCGGTGCATTTTGAGACAATATTTGTCATAGCTCGCCTATTTCTTGGAGTATGTAAATGAAACTTGACAGTCTAGTACAGTTTTTTAATGCAGAATCTAGTCATGCTGTCAGATTTTTAATATCTATCATACTTTTTGAGTTGCGTAAAGACATTAACAGGTAAAAAAGTGGCGTTTTTTTTTACAGATTTACAAAGATTATCAGTCATATCTTCTCCCAAAGTCATGATATTTGAATGAAACTTGGCAACATAAAAGGTTCCTCCTTGCAAAGCAATGCTCTGGATCAATTTGTCGCAAAAATGTAAGTAGAGAGCCGGATTTATTAGTATAATAAATCCAGTTCTCTACTAGTAAAAGCATGCATACTTTGTAATAGAAAATAAGATCGTCTCTGTGTATCCATTGTTGGACTGTGTCCTATTGTGAGGTAGATTAAGATGCGTTTTTAGATAATATAGTTTACAGGAATATTTCGCATATGTAGGCTACAACTCATACTATAAATGTAACATATTTACCCCCCCACCCACCCTCTTCTCCCCCCTCTCTCTCTCTCACACACACACACACACACGCACGCGCGCGCACTCATGCGTGAACGATAACAATGTATAAATGGGACTTTCTTCCCAGACTGGACTAAATAAGTACCATACTCTTTAATTTATTTCTTTATGACCTGCATTGTGCACTGAAATAGACTGTTTTCCTACCATTTGGATGCATTATATTGCCATTGGAAGATGATCAGTTAATGTATTCATGTCAAAATTAATTAATATATGGAAATTTAATCTCCAAAATGTTCAATTTCTCCTTTTCATGGCTTTTTCTTCTTCTTTTTTTGTCCTTTTCCTTTAATAATACTAGTCTAGGTAAAGTCTAATTCTTGTTTTCTTTCACCTCCTTGTGTTCACAGCAACTTTCTTTTTCAATTTCTTCTTTTCACGTCTTTTTCTTCTTTTTTGTCCTTTTCCTTCAAAAATACTAGTCTAGGTATAGTCTAATTCTTGTTTTCTTCTTTCCCCTTCTTGTGTCAACAGCACCTTTCTTTTTATCCATTATCAAAACATCACACAGTGTAAGGAAATCTCCTGTTAGGGGGCGCACAGCTCCCAAAAAGAACACGCCTCATTGACCTTGACCTTCCGTTATGGTCAGTACAGGAACTTCTTGCAAGGAAAAGAAGACAAGGCCAGGATAGAGAAAGATGAAAAGTGTCAGAAAAGAGCTAGATCTAATCTAGATATCTAAATCTAGAGCTGTAAACATGGTACTATTGCGCACCCAACCAGACGACATATGTTGCACCAAACAGACACTTTGCGCATCAACCAGACACATGTTACCAAACAAACACCACCACAACATATAGGAATTTTAAACTGCTGTTACAGTAATGCGCTACACCGTATAGATCTAGAGAGGAAGTTTTTCTAACTTCTGGTGAAAAAATCATGAAGATCGACTTGTAACTTTCAGAGATATCCACAAAAGATCACTTACTGTATATCGCACCACAGGATTGACTCTATATTTATAGCCTATAAATTATACAATCTGTACAGTAGGCCTAGAATCTAGAGTAGGCCCGCATCACCGCGCTACAGTTTTGGTGCGCAACCCCCGGTCTCCTGCTTTGTTTTGGATAAGAACAGCGAAAACGAGGTCATTTTCTGTGAGCATGCGCAGAATGCAGCTTATTTCACTTTCGTTTTGGAGGTTCCTGTCAACACACGTGATTCTACGGTGTCGGAAAGTTTTGCCCCTTCATATTAATGGTTTTCGTAACCGGTATCGATCAATTTACTAAGCGCTTGAGTAGTCGATTATTTAGCACATCTAGCTAATCTAGCTCTAATGTATCGTAGAATGTATACTAGAATCGATAAATACTATCGCAGGCTGCTTCTTAATGCCCAGGAACGTGCTAGATAGGGTTGCGCACTGAAGCGGACCAAATTTGGGCAGTCCGTTTCGTGCGCAATATCGGCTTTTTTGCTATTTGGCATTGATAGTGTGGCTTCTAGGCCCTTTGTTTGTTTTACTTATTAAGTTATTTCTTTATGACCTGCATTGTGCACTGAAACAGACTGTTTTCCTTCCATTTGGATGCATTATATTGCCATTGGAAGATGATAAGTTAATGTATTCATGTCAAAATTAATTAATATGGAAATATAATCTCCAAAATGTTCAATTTCTTCTTTTCATGTCTTTTTCTTCTTCTTTTTTGCCCTTTTCCTTAAAGAATACTAGTCTAGGTATAGTCTAATTCTTGTTTTCTTCTTTCACTTCCTTGTGTCCACAGCACCTTTCTTTTTCAATTTCTTCTTTTCACGTCTTTTTCTTCTTCTTTTTTGTCCTTTTCCTTCTAAAATACTAGTCTAGGTATAGTCTTATTCTTGTTTTCTTCTTTCCCCTTCTTGTGTCCACAGCACCTTTCTTTTTATCCATTATCAAAACACATACACAAGGTGTAAGGAAATCTCCTGTTAGGGGGCGCACAGCTCCCAAAAAGAACACGCCTAATTGACCTTGGCCTTCCATTATGGTCAGTACAGGAACTTCTTGCAAGGAAAAGAAGACAAAGCAAGGATAGAGAAAGATGAAAAGTGCCAGAAAAGAGCTAGATCTAGATCTAGAGCTGTAAACATGGTACTATTGCGCACCCAACAAGACGATATGTTGCACCAAACCAGACACACGTTACCAAACAAACACCACCACAACATATAGAAATTTTAAACTGCTGTTACAGTAATGCGCTACACCGTATAGAGAGGAAGTTTTTCTAACTTCTGGTGAAAAAATCATGAAGATCGACCTGTAACTTCCAGAGATATCCACAAAAGATCGCTTACTGTATATCGCACCACAGGATGTACTCTAGATCTAGAATCTAAATCTAGATCTAGACTAGATCTAGATCTAGATTTAGATCTACAGCAGGGTTCAATTTGATATGTTCATGAAATGAAAGTAGCCCAGACCTGGATCTAAAAGAACTAGATCTAATCTAGATCTAGAAGATCTAGATTCTACCTTGAATTAGAACAGTCAGCTGTCAGGTGAGTCACCAGTCTGCTATGATTACTATAGAAGACTATGGCCCATGGCAGTCTAGGCCAAGTCTGGGCCAGTGACAGTGATTTCAATTTGACATCGTGTATGGGCCAGTTTGACAAGATCTAGATCTAGATCTAGATCTAGATCTAGACTCTAGAATCTATTCTTATAAAACAGAGTACGACCATTTATTTTACCCTTGATTATAGGCTGTCATACAAAATCCAATAGGATTATAATCTGTTACACAAGTAGATTCTAGTCTACAAGATTCTAGCCTAACCAATTGTGTTAAAACAAAAAATAAAAAACACAGATTTTACTCACGAACTAAACGATGTCGAAAAAAAAAAGAAAACCAACACGAGGCGTATGTTTCAAGTTACTTGAAATCACGAGACGTCCCGATTGAACTAAGCTTTTCCAAGTGCCCTAAATTCTAAGATCCATGACTGCTCCCTTTCCACCACAATGGACCCACATCATATGACATGACAAACCCATGACATGACCGACTTTGCACCTCCCCCCTCTGCAGTAATCACATTGAATAGGCGAAACCAATCCAACATTGAACGGGATATGAACAACAAATGGACCCCAACAACCTAAAACTATAAGAAGTTAAGAAAACATATATTGAAAAAACATACCCCTTGAAAACCACTGAAATAGCAGAACAGCACAGATTTTCTTCGACAATACACAACAAGACACAGGAAAAAGTAAACACCCTCCACAATATGGCGCTAAATCCCGTGACCAGTGACGTCACTTTCCCTTAGAGGTCACGTCGCTTATTTCCCGAGGAAAAAACTTCCGGGCCATCTCCTGTATCAAGGGGGGTAACTCGTATCAACAGTTCCATCACTAATCACAACACACGACTACACAAGTTTACACAGATCTAGAGATCTATAAAGAAGTCAAATCTTGCTGGCTTAATAAACATACTTCGATTGGAGCATTGAATCATTCAGAAGCGTGTATGTTTCTTTAGTAGGCATATTGGTACAGGGATTGGATTTGAGGATACTAGTTTTGACCCACCCTCGATTACTTCTGATTCTACTTCTAAGTCTACTCTTTAACAAGACTGCCTTTTAAAGTTAAAAAAAACCCATTACTTTTTAATGCGCGTGCCGATAACATATCCGATATGGAGAATAAATATAGCCTATCAAACCACCAGATCTATATCTAGATCTAGAGGCTCGAGCTAGATATCTAGAATCTAGATCTAGATCTAATTGCAAAAAATCATGACCGGCTCTATTTCTCCGAACGTTCGGGAAAATAAACTTGAGCTCTAGATCTAGAATCGATTTCTCCGAACGGTTTCCGTTCTCGAGATTTGTTGATAATAAACGAATGGAGTGGAGTGGCCCATGTGTGTGTGAAAGGTGTGAATGTATTAGGGGTGGGGGGATTTTTTTTACATGAAGGATTTTAGTTTTTGCTGGGTGACTTAATGCAAAATAGGTTTCCCAGTCCTCGCAGAATGAAAGGATGACGCCTAAATCTCGCAGATAACCCAAAAAATCTTGAGATCGGAAACCGTTCCGAGAAATAGAGTTCAGCTTTATTTTCCCGAACGTTTGGAGAAATAGTCACTACGAAAAATCAAATTATGGTCAAATTCAGGGGGCATGACCCCCCTGAAACTCTCCAATGTTTTGGTTGGGTCAGAATAAGCATGGGCGAAGTCGAGTCGAAGTTCGGAATTCGACGAATTCGTGGGATTGGAGTCGGAGCTCGAACATTGGGCAGGAGGCCGAGTCCGAACCCGAATTCCCAAACTAGAGACTAGAGCAGCCAGGGAGAAAATGGAACACAAGGAGCGAAAACATATTTAATTTGTTTAAAACTAAATAATTTTATGCAAAACTGCACCCAAGAAACATTTAAAACATTGCCTGCCTCAATCCCGACATCTGTGACCTCTTCCCCGCTCCTCCCCCCTCCCCGACCCCTTTATCTGCACCGGTTTCGGGACGTCGGGATTCTCTACAGCGTGGTCGACTCGACGGGTGGAGGGAGAACGACTTGACACGAATCCGACCGAATTGACCTTGCCTTTCCTCAAATTTGATTGGCTGCTATCTTGACCTGAATTCGGATTTGGAGTCGAATTCGACGAACTGGAAACCAAAAATCTTCAGAGTTGAAAGTTCGGAAGTTGTCGGAGTCGGCCCACCCTTAGGTCAGGGCCCACCTGAAACCCCCCTTGACTTGTTAAGAACAAGTGAAATTTTACTGCTCATTTTAAATGTAGGCAGGATCTAGAATCTATAGATCTATCGGTATTTTTTTTTACTAAAACACGCGTCTCATGTACACATTTGATATACTTTTTTTCTAGTAGTATTTTGCATGCTGAACACGAATATGGCCTTCATTTTTGCCGCAAATCAATAGTTACTGAGTTATTAATGTTTGAAAACAGAACTAGGACCAGTGGCGTTGTAGTATTTGACTTATTTTTAATAACATGGGGGGGTTTCATCTGACCTAAAAAGAAACTGGGGGGTTTCAGGGGGGCATGTCCCCCTGAATTTCACGATGGTTTGATGTTTTGGCAATTAGGATTGATATTTACAAGAAAACAATTGATTTGCAAGGGTTTTAGTGGCCACACATGTGTTCTGCTGGCAGTTTAGCCTCCATATCAGTGCATCTGTGTGTGGGTGTAAAAGTAAAAATGTTACCGATCTATCTACTGACAATACATCGATACCGAATATTTAAATCAGTACCGATGTCCAGTACTTTGTGTGGATGATGCCAAGTCTAAACAGACGAGACCCACATTCTTAAATTGTACCGGCTTATTTTTTTGCTACGGACACATCGTGGTATCTACCATTGTCATGATTTGTTTACTCACTACTTTAAACTTTAATAGAAACACGTGTTAGTCCTGATTCTGGATGTCTTTCTTGCGCTCATTATTTTTTCTCCCGAGTTCTCCCCTCAGACCGCACCATTTACCATCATTATAAATTGTTATTTTATATATATATATATATATATATATATATATATATGTGTGTGTGTGTGTGTATGCGCACCCCCTTTTTTCCATTTAAATGGAAATAAGGGAAAGGAATTAAGACTTAAATATTTGGATATATATATGTGGGCGTTATTATACTTAGACTATGAGTAGATCTATAACTATGTAAAAGAAAATTCTTTGATCATTATGACATCGTCAATTTGTGCCATGATATGGGTGGAATTGGGTGCTCTGCATTTTTTTTGGCACCTGGAGTTATTGGTATAGGCCTAATTGTAAAGCCTGTTCATTTGTCTATCTATTGGTGAATCTTACTCTTACATGATAGAAATTGATATATCTTTGCGATTGAAGGAGGTGAGGGTTGCCTTGCGTCAGAAGTAAAATTTTATTACTGTGAAAATGTCCGTCAAAGTTTGGAGACTCCCAGAGCAGAGTGTCCTTGGAAACTGCAAATTTTAAAGTTCAAATAGAACACAGACGTGGTTGTTGTTATCGATCCAGCAACATCTGGGCTCTCGCCCTTCGAAGAACTCAGGATGTGTTATATATAGGGCCGAAGCAGAGTCGTTCTTGCACAGCATGTCGTGGTACTGATACACATTGGTTCAATCCTCCATCAAATCGTAGTGACATTCTTTAATTGTCACCTCATAAAAATTTGCTCTGGAGCCACTGCTGGTTCTCACGGGCACCCAAAATTACGCACATCACTCAGACATGCACATATATACATAATTTATTTTCCTTCTATATATAGGCAAAATTCTATCTTCCCTCTGGTGTCAGTATTATTGCATATATATGGGTTATTATTTCATTATAGAATAAACAAGGGAAGCCAATGAGTGGGGACTGAGTTGTGACCCTTGAAATCAGCCAAGAAAACCAATCTGTCTAAACACCTGCTTTATGGTCTCCGTATGGCTGGTACCAAACTTTTCATCTAACACTTGTATGTATGCTTATAATATGTCACACATTTGAAAATGCTCTAATAATAGCCACCTGTCCTAGACTTTCACTGATTCAAACAACCACTACCCCCCTCCTCATGTTTTTTTAAAAAAAATCTATAGTCCACCTCTGTATAAGAGAAGCACTTTTTTCTTCAGGCGATGGGTAGCCGTCTTGGACAGTTGACTATACATAGACTTTATTTACACGTGTGTGTGTGTGTGTGTATGTGTGTGTGTGTGTTCCTTCAAAAGATTTGAACACAGGTACAAAACAATCCTTCTTTTCTCTCATTTTCAGTCTTACCTGCGACTGATGGTGTTTGCAGTGGCTTTCAGACTGGACCTGCAACAGAATGGAAAAACAAAATGATGCTGATTTTGAATCCTCAGAACTGGGAACAAAGCAATAGTGTGTATACCATTCTTCTCAGCTGATGTATAGGGGTATCATAGACTCATGGGATGGTGGGAGGTACAGGCGCTGCTGAAAATATACGCGCGTGGGGCTGGCAGCGTTAAATGTCTTCACAAAATCAAGGTTCCCCTATATGCACCAATGACATATTTTTGTTTCCTTTCTTCATCCCTAGTCGTCTCTGTTAAGAGGAGAAAAACATCTTATTTTATTACCAGTATTATTTTATAAACTATGATGGACATTTATATGATTTATATTGACCAGTTTCTCTTGGGTGTTGCTCATTTCACTTTTCAACATAAAATTCATGATACCGGTACCCCAAAGTTATTCATCTGCAACAAAATGGATACATTTTTTTGATAGATAATTCTCTCTCTCTGTCTCTCTCTGTCTGTCTCTCTCTCTCTTTGTCTGTCTCTCTCTCTCTCTGTCTCTCTGTCTCTCTCTCTCTCTCTCCCTCTCTCTCTCTCTCTCTCTCTCTCTCTCTCTCTCTCTCTCTCTGTCTGTCTGTCTGTCTCTCTCCCTCCCTCCCTCCCTCCCTCCCTCTCCCTCTCTCTCTCCCTCTCTCTCTCTCTCTCTCTCTCTCTCTCTCTCTCTCTCTCTCTCTCTCTCAGAGTAAAGACATTCATTGTTTTTCGAATTTTCTTGATTTTTCTGAAGGCAAAATGTTGTATCAGTAATATTCTCTTGAGGCGCGTACAGACTTTTTTCTATGTTGTTGCTTTTTTTTGGTTTTGTTCCAGCTGGGATGACACGTACGCCCGAGAACTTGAAGCCTTTGGTGATGTTGGAGATGTTGGTGAGATATGGTACGGCTTTGTCTTTGCTGCGTCAAAAAGTAAAATTTCGCTGTCACTGTCAGTGTCAGGCTTTAAAAAAAAAATTTAGTTCATCTTGTCATTCCTGTGAGGTGCAAATTTTCAAATGATGAATAATATTAACAGCTTCCCTTTAAACTCTATAATTCTCAAAGAGCAGAATGAAACTAGGCAGGCATGTGTTTCTCAAATTCAAGAAATAAAGATAATAGATTGCACACCTTCATCTACGAGATGCATTGATTTTGCCAAGCATTGGGGGTGGTGGGGGGGGGGGGGGGAGAAGGGTTTTGCCTTTTGTGTCCCATCATTAAAATTAAAGCTAAAGCAAAAATCTGCTTGATTTCTACGACCGGATGACATACCATTACCATTCTTCTTTGATTATTTGTGCCATGTTGATTAAATATTGTGTAAAATGTGTAGATGGGGCTTTTTAATAAAATCGGATATAACGTAAATGTTTGAAGTGTCTTTCTTTTTTTCCCTGAGATAACACTTATTTTTTCTCTGATTTAATCCCAGTCTCTGCTCTTGTTAGTTATTATGTAGAGAAGTTGGATGTTTTTAGACCAATTACTGTCCCCATGGTTTTATGCACCCCGCATAATTACCAAAATTTGATCTTTTTTTGCATTATTTCTGATTATTTTCCTTTGGCCTTCTTTACTAAAATTAACAGAATCGCATAATTTCACCTTTTTGGGCTCAGTCTCCATAATTTCAGAATTTTTCTTGCATAAAAGACGGGGACAGCTGCTATGACCTTCCAAGCACATTTATCTTACTTTTCTACTGCAAATTCTATACACTCCACAAAAGTGATCTATCGTTTAGCTTGAAAATGAAATATGTCTCTTTCCAAAAGTTTTCTTTTTTTGTCTTGAAACAAAGAGAAGCATGATGATGCGATGGTGGTTTCTTTCATTTCATGTTAGGAAAGACATACAGACAAATGTGGGTGGTTGGCGGGTACTCTGGTGTGGTTTGCTTCTTCTTTCCTCTGAAACCTCTATCATCCTTATCTCCCCTTCTTCTTTTTTATGTTTGTTACTCTCTTATAACTCCTCTAATCTTCTGGCACTCATATGACCTTAGCCTTATGCAGTTGCGAGCGGGTGGGGGCAGAAAGAGGAGACGAAAGCAGACGATAGAACATTGCTAGAGAGCAGGAAAAAAGGTGAACGAAGACAATTTTAGAGCCCAAAATTTTTCGGTCGCAACCCTGATTCGAACCTGGGACCTTTGAATGAGAGGCCAACACCTTAACCTCTAGGCCACAAAAGGCCCTAAAGGGAGAGTGAAGGACTTGGATTTAAGTGGCATCCTCTCACCATAGCAAACTTTTCCGTTTTCCCTCGTTTCTCTCAGGTTTGGGGAGGAGGTACAGGACAGAATGGTGAGATGGTTGACGAAACAGGAAGAGGTTCTCGTCTCGTCTCGGATTCTTGACTTGGGCTGCGGCAACGGCATGCTCCTTCTGGCTTTGGTAAGAAAAGATTGCTTTTACTACGCGACAACTTTTATTTGTTCTTGTGGAAGATGTAGTTTTACTTTTTTTTTCTCTCTCTCCTTATACCGACAGGTATATAAGGTGGAGAGCAGTGGACGCCACACTTGTCTGTCCCTGGCCACGTCCTCCAATTTCGACACATCCAGGCCCTGGGTGATTGCCTCATCCCTTATTGTGCCTCTATAGCTTCCAGTTGGTCTTCCTCGATTTCTTTTTCCAGTTGATTTCCCATATCATGTCAAATAGGGCATTCTTTTCTTCTGCTTTCTAAGAACATGTCCAAGATATCTCCATCTTCTCCTGTATATGGTTGTGTTGATATCTTCAATTCCAGCTCTTTTCAACACTTCATTATTTGTAATAAATTTATTCCATTTCATCAGTAGAAATATTCGCAAACATTTTGTTTGGAAGCTTTTAAAAAATTTTCTTTGAATTGTTTTGTTTGTTTTCCATATCTCTGAACCATACAAAATGTTGTTATATATATCTTCGGAAAGCTGTTTTAAAACTATTCTAAGCCTAGAATATAATATTTTTCAGGAGAGAGCAAAGATTAACTGTTTCCTTCTTCTAGCAGTTGTACTTGCATAATGTTTCTTTAGTTGCTTTTTTTTTCAATAGGGATGCAACCAATATAACACAAATTACGATACTGCAAATTTTTTTTAATTTCAAAATTTTAGCCATAGCACATATGAATAGCTGGCCAACAGTTTGTTCTCGTGGAAAATTAAAGTAAAGTAAAGTTGTTCCCACATCCGATCCGGACATTGGGGATTGCCTTGTTAGTGAGACAACTTCCTGGGCCTTCGGCATATTGTGGTAGGGTGGCCAGTTACTTTCCACGCCGCCTTTACTTCCCCAACTTGAAGTCAGGTACCCATTACTGCTGGGTAGGCAGGAGGGGGTCCCAAAAAAAATCTGTGTCCAAACCGAGGCTTGAACTCGGACTTTCCGCTTTTGAGACGAGCGCACTAACCGCTGGAAAATTTTGTTTCTATAAATTGTTGTGTTTATAGGACACAAGGTGAGGCGACAGAATGCAGGACTTTGGTAGTTTCTCTCTTGTAACTATCTGGTACGTATACAAAACAAGAAATGATCACTTTATGGGTTGTTGGTTTTTTTATTTGCACATGATGAGAGGATTTTCAATCCTGTCTTTTTTTTTTTTAATCTCCAGAGAGAAGAGGGATATGAAAACCTTGTTGGAGTGGACTACAGCGAGGGGGCGATACAGCTGGCGAAGCAAGTAGCAGAGAAAGAAGAGCTGCAGGGTGTGGAGTTTCAGGTGAGTCCGATTCACTCAGAGTGGGTGGTTGACGGGTGCTGTGGTGTGGTTTGCTATCTTCTTTCCTATCAAACATCCATCGTCCTTATCTCCCCTCATTCTTTTTTTATGTTTGTTACTCTCTTGTAATACCTCTATTCCTCTGGCGCTCATATGACCTTATTGTGTTGCATGTGCCGTAAAACTCTTACTAAAACTAAAGATCTTGTCAGTATATTAGAGTTTTAGCGCCTATAAATGACTGCTTGCTCTGTACGCTTCCCAGGAAGTTGAGATTGTTTCAGAATGCTCTCAGGTCTGCTGGGGTAATAGTATAGATTGTGAAGCTTGCTGCTGAGCGGGGATTTGCGCTATAGAAATGCTTTCTATTCTTATTATAATGAAGACAGTTGAACCTGCTCTAACAGCCACCTGCTCAAGACAATCACCTCTTGAGTCACCCACTTTCTACAAGTTCTCCCCTTTTGCTTTTTGTATAGTATGATGGCACTGTCCAAGACATCTACCTGTCTGAAATGAACCACTTACCTGTTCGACAATGGTTGGCCATCTTGGACTATTGAGCAGAGTAAGCCTGAGTTCCTGTTTCGACTCCTCTATTGATATTCACCCCTTTGGCGCTCATATGACCTTATGCAGTTGTGAACACCGTAAAACAGTACGAAAACAAACAAACCAGTAGGACATTAAACCCACAGTCTAGCACACTCATAGCAAAATCGATGGGCTGCGTAAATCTCTTTGTTATGCTTGAATTTCGCTGTGTCCCTGTTTTAAACACAAAGAATATATACTTGTATAGGAGAAAGTTTTGGACCGGAAAATCTGTTTGCTATGTGCATGTTTTCTGTGCGTGTGTTCCCTATGTGTAGGTCTGCTATAGGCACGTATTGTTCTCTCGGTGTGTGTTTTATATATGCGTGTTCACTATGTGTATGTTAGCTATAGGCGCGTATTGTTCTCTATGTCTGTGTTTGTTATATGTGTGTTCCCTATGTGTATGTTAGCTATAGGCGCGTATTGTTCTCTCGGTGCGTGTTCCCTATGTGTATGTTGTTCTCAATGTGTGTGTTTGTTATATAATATATGCGTGTTTGCTGTGTGTATGTTAACTATATGCCTATTGTTCTCTGTGTGTGTTTGTTATGCGTGTGTTTCCTATGTGTATGTTAACTATGTGCATTTGTTCTCTCTGTGTGTGTTCACTATGTGTGGGTTCCCTATGTGTATGTCTGCTATAGGCGCATATTGTTCTCTCTGTGTGTTTGTATGCGTGTTCACTATGTGTATGTTAACTACGTGCATATTGTTCTCTATGTCTGTGTTTGTTATATCGTGTGCCCTATGTGTGTATATTGCTTTGTGCATATTGTTCTCTATGTGTGTATTTGTTATATATGTGTGTTCACTATGTGTATGTTAACTACGTGCATATTGTTCTCTATGTGTGTATTTGTTATATTATATATGTGTATGTTCGCTATGTGCGTTTGTTCTCTATGTCTGTGTTTGCTATGGGTGTGTTCGCGATGTGCACATTGTTCTCTATGTATGTGTTTGTTATAGATCGCTGCGTGTTCGCTATGTGCGTGCTACACTGTACACACTCGCCACCAATTTTTACCCGCCATTAGCATGTGAAATGTAAATGACATGCACCTCTATATTCTATCACAGGTGTGTGATATCCTAGCATCTACGGCAGTGGAGGGTTTGTGCGCCGGTGGCAAGTTTGACGTGTGTCTTGACAAAGGCACGTACGACGCCATCTGCCTCCTGCGCCCCGAGGTGACCACAGACAGAGATATGTATCGGCAACATGTGCACGCCGCCCTGCGGCCCGGCGGGCTTCTCCTGCTCACCAGCTGCAACTGGACCAAGGAACAGCTGACGCAGCATTTTGAGGCTGGTGAGAACGACTCGCGATGAGCTCAGTGCATTTTTGTACCATCTCCATCTATACATGATGTTATATTTGTGAAAGTACATCACTTTGGCCTCCTATAACTTCCCAACCTTTAGAAATTGACAAAATTAACGGTGGTTCAGAATCATTTAAAGGGTGCACAGTTATAATATGGCGTCTTAAGTCACTGTAGTTTAATTTTCAGTTTTTCATTAGTTTCGTTTAAATCTAATCTTGGGAAAGTTCGTCTTCTTAGACGACATGGTAAACAAGTGAGGGTTCCGTTCACAAACAGTGCATACTGGTTCCACAATGACTTGACGATTGATTCTTTTGAGTAATTTGAGTCCCTTCATCTAGCGGGGTACCCAGCTCGTTTTTAATAATAGTGAAAACAGTTCATGATCTTAGCAAAGAGTGAGCTTAAGAAGAAGTCACATTTTCGTTGTTTAAAAAAATATGGAGATAGGACCAGAAAAAAGCTCTGAGGTCACAAACTGTGATGTAGAGTTGAGCATGCATATTTATAAATTATTTAGAGAGAAATTGGTGAGAAGCGGATATCTTTTCGTTTCGGATGAATGTGTGATTGAAATGCATAGAAAATACGAAGAAAATTCAGGACCTGAAAGTCTGTTTGCTGTGTGCAGGTTTGCTAAGTGTGTGCCAGATGGTATATTTATTGCGGCTACATGTAGCCCCTCCCCCAACGTTCTTTGAAATACCCTTTCATCGTGACAGTACTGGATCTCTAGAGTTGAAAAATTACTGTCATTTTCCCATTGTGGTATCTTTATCAGTCAGTTTAGTTTGTATCTCTGGGTTCAAGGACAGTACACTTGTGTATAGATTATGGACTGCAATTGGCCATTCCCAAAGGGGGGACATTAACCTGTTCTTATGCGCAGTAGAATTGTAAATAGACCAATTCATCGATGTCATGTTCAGAACTGGGCCTGAACTGCAACTGGGAACTGCTCCTTTTTCTTTCTTAATCCTTACTATCGTAATTTTTCCTCTACTTCTTTTTTATGTTTGTCACACTCTTGTGACCGCTATTACCGGGGTGCCTTGATAGTTGAAGCAGACTTTGTGCTGTTGAAGCTAGAGAGGTGAGCAGAGTAAGTCTGATTCCCGGTAAGGACTTCTCTTTTGACATCCACCCCTTGGCGCTCATATGACCTTATGCAGTTGCGAGCGCAGTAAAACCTCTACCAAAACTAAACGAAAGATATTCTGGAAAAAATACCAGCAACGTTTAGTGTTAGCCCTTCTTGCCCTAAGAGTACTCGAATCTAGATTGTAACTAGCTGGGTCCCCTTTCAGTGAAAGGAATGATCGGTGCATTAACATCAACTGAAAGTCATTGGCCTACAACATACACTCTACTGGAATGGAGCAATAAATCTTGAGACAAAAGTGACACATATGTTTCCAAGTTGCTGAATAACTGCTCAGTATTGCGCGACAATGCGTGATAGTATCGAACGGAAGTACGACTTGAAAGAAACAAACCTGGCGGATTTTCTAACATTACAGAGACAGAAGCGTCGGCCTACAAAAGCGATCGGTGAAATAAAGAAATTTAGCTTTTTTCAGCAAAACTGTCTCAAAACTGAAAAAACGAAGGGCGTCATGATCTAGTAGTAGTAGTATAGGGTTTTACGGCGCTCGCAACTGCTAAGGTCATATGAGCGCGCCATCATGATCTGAAGAATATTTTAAAGAATCTTTTAGCGAAAACCGCAAGGCGATCGATGCAGCCATTAAAAAGCCTTTTGAATAGCAAAATTCGGCCACCACAAATATATAATAGATAGCCTACCTTGTCTAATTTATTCATAATGATGTTGATCTACACATTAGAATTGGCAAAGCTTCCAAGGCCATGAGCAAACTATCAAAGAAATTTTGATGCTACTGAAAGCTCAACAACATCAAGTCCAAGATGAAAGATGTAGTTAGCATGGTTCTGATCGCATTGCTGATGTTGTTGTTGTTGTTGTTACTAATTCAGATCATGCTGCTGATATGCGAGTGATTATAGCCGCATGAAACATTCGCAGTTCTGCACAATCAATCCTTCAGAAGTGTGTGTTGATTTCTGCGTACTCAGTCAGTGCAAGAAACAGTATTGTGGGTGGTTGGTGGGTGCTCTGGTGTGGTTTGCTCCTTCTTTCCTATCAAACATCTATCGTCTTTTTCTCCCCTTCTTCTTTTTTATGTTTGTTACTCCCTTGTAACACCTCTAATCTTCTGGCGCTCATATGACCTTATGCAGTTGCGAGCGCCGTAAAACCTCTACGAAAACTAAAAAAGAAACAGTATGACTTACTATTTCAATCCATACACTGAATATTCCCATGTCCACTGACACTGATGTGGGGATCCCAGGTCTGTGTGGGCAGTGAAACTGGCTGGACTGTAGCTGAATATTCCCATGTCCACTGACACTGATATGGGGATCCCAGGTCTGTGTGGGCAGTGAAACTGGCTGGACTGTAGACTAGAGAGGAGCTGTTGCTTTGATCTTTGGGCTTTCATCTTTGACTAACCACAGCACAGCCTACAAAAATATTATACACTGGAAGAATCAATACCTGATACTGTATGCTAATGAAGCCAACTCTAAACTTGGTGAACCTAAAGGCTCGGAAACAGAATAATATTTTTAAAATTCTAATAACACTGAAACCCTAACCCTAACCCTACCTAAACTCTGTAACCTAAAAATAAGCACTGTTGATGTCTGTCAGACCCCCATTGAATGGGTGGTTGGCCGGTGTCTGGGTGGTTGCTCCTTCTTTCCTAGCAAACATCTATCGTCCTTATCTCTCCTCCTTTTTTGTGTTTGTTACTATCTTGTAACACCTCTAATATTCGGCACTCATATGACCTTATTGTGTTGCAAGTGCCGTAAAACTCTTACTAAAACTAAAAGACCCCCCATTGTAATTGTGTAACGACGCGGTGGAATCAGGCGCTAGTCAGTTTTTGGGCATGTGGAGTTATTGGTATCATGTGAAAGCTGATTTATTTGCCTTGCTTCCAATGAAATAAATATATTCCTTTCTTTTGAGTAGAACTCAAAATATATCTGTAATTGAAGGAAGTGAGGTCACCTGGTTTCAGTGGTGAAATTAGAAAGGAAATGGCCACCAAAGTTTTGGTAACTCGAATTGCTAAAGAGTCGTTGAAAACTGAAAAGTGACATATTATGTTGTGCCTTTACTTTAACACATGGAATGTGGTGACCAAAATTTCCAAGCTCGCCGAAAAATGCCTTTTGCTCCGATTTCGGTATTTTGAGGAGCGCCTGATTTCACCACGCTGCTTCACAACTGTATAGTTTAAGGTTGACCCACTCGAAAATGCTGGTATCAGTACATCTAGTCATCTAGTAATATTGTGTGCTATTGGCTCATCTGTGTTGTGGGCAAAGCTGGCATCATGATAGCTCCTCCAGGGTCTTTACTTTACTTTATCCGTCCTCTTGTACCTCTAGGGCGTCGAGGGGAGAAGCTGGTTACTTCCTTTACTTTACTCTATCCGTCCTCTTGTACCTCTAGCACTTACTTTACTTTACTTTATCCGTCCTCTTGTACCTCGAGGGCGTCGAGGGGAGAAAGAGCTTCCTGTCTCTAGCAAGTTTGATGGCCTGGCTGGGTGGGATATTGAATGTTCTCAGGGTATTTTTCACACCCTGGATCCAGTTCTTTCTTGGTCTTCCTCTTGCCTTCTACCCTGATACTTTTCTGTAGTAGGCTTTACTGGCAAGCTGGTTAGGTGTCATGGGTGCTCCCATGAATTTGATAGTTTATGATGAGTTAAATAATTTAGGTTATGGGGAGAAAATCAAAAATCTGTTCTTTCTGGATTTTCAAGTTTTGAAGTATGCTGTCCGTAGTGAAGCAGACGACTAGCTCAATTTAATGATAGTTTGTCTTTATTTTTTTGGGTTTTTTTCTTGCAGATTTTGATTTGATGGATGAACTTCCTGCTCCCAAATTCACTTTTGGAGGTCAAACTGGACAGACGGTGACCAGTCTAGCTTTCAGGAAGAGATGACCAAAGCTGTGAAATTCACTTTTTGTTGTTGTTTTTTTTGTGTGTAATAAAGTTGATCTTACCTGAGCTCTGTGCACAAGAATGTCTTTTTCCACTCTTTTCTTGGTTTTTGGTGTGTTTGTTGTTAATGTTATATATATAACTTTGGGTTATATTTCATATGTTTTGTGCTGTTTTACTTTTGTGGAAGTTTCATGATTCACTCACTACTTGAAGGACTGTGTCTTCCTTAATTTGTGGGTGCTCTGGTTTGGTTTGGTTCTTCTTTCCTATCAAACATCTATCGCCCTTATCTCCGCTCCTTATTTTTAATGTTTGTTACCCTCTTGTGACACCTCTAATCTTCGGCACTTGTATGACCTTATTGTTTTGCAAGTGGCGTAAAACACTTACTAAACCTAAATAAACCAGCGGCATATGCCTGCCACACCCTTAGACAACTACCTTTTCCTCAACAATGGATGGCTTTTTTGGACAATTTTGTCTGTACGACTGTAAACGTATGTCGTATAAGATTGAGATAGATCCTACCGCTGACACCTAAGGCCCAAAAACTAAAAATGTATCAAAACACCAAAAAAAAAAAAATCCGAGTCAAGGGAAGCAACAAATGACACCCTCAATATAGTAAAGTGGAATAGAGGAATAAATTCCCTTGGCAAGTGAATACTTCCTGTTTATCTTTATACAAAATAGGCATATATACAGGTATAAATGTAAGTGGGTGGTTGGCAGGTGCTCTCGTGAGATTAGCTCTTTTTTTTCTTTCTAGTTCAAAATTACCGTACTGTGAAGAAAACAGCGAAACTATAATATTGCCAGGTGTCCCTTGATGTGTTTATTTAGATATAACAATATCAAGTTCATTCACAGCTTATCTGTAAGTGGGAACTCAGGAACTGATCTGAGCAAATAAATATGGAATGATGCTGAAGAAGAGGAATCTAGTGGTGTGAGGAATGTAGAACTAACAAGATCTAAACAAACTACTAACCGGTTGTGGTACCCATCTCCAGTTGGGGCTATGGCAACACTTGGATGTGTAACTTACCAAAAAAACGTTATAAGAGTGAGGAAACATATGTGAGGCGTGCTGACAAAATGAGTTACTTCTCGCAGTCAACAAATGGAGATATTGACCAAAAATTGACACTATAGGGTCAAATTTGTAAATTTTCTATAGATGCCATATTCTTTAAGTACAACACTCCTTATATTTCATACCTATAAATTGTAAAAACTTCACCTATAAGTGTGATGTATCTATTTCCTTAAGGCCTGAATCCGAGAAGTAACTCTTTTTGTCAGCACGCTTCACATAAGTATTTACTTATTTATTCATGTATTTATTTTTATATGTACAACATTTTCCTGTGTGTTCACTCTAAGACTAACAGCTAATTTTAAAACCCAAAATGTAGTACAGTTTGTTGTTATTACTAAACACAAAAGCACCGGATGATAGAATTGGGCAGGGCCAAAAAAAAAAAGAAGGAATCTAGTGATGTACAAAGGTACCTAAATCTACCTGTCATTATCCTCTTCTCATTTAGTTTCCTTTTTAGTTTTAGTAAGTGTTTTACGGCACTTGCAACGCAATAAGGTCATACAAGCGCCGAAGATTAGAGCAGGTGTTACATGAGAGTAGCAAACACAAAAAAAGGAGGATAGATAAAGACGATAGATGTTTAATAGCAGGAAAGAAGAAGCAAATCCCACCACAGCACCCGCCAACCACCGACTAGTCTTCTTTTTCTACCTGCCCATGTATCAGGCCTCGGTGCAGTAATGAAGACACAACTTAAACCGATCCGAACGCCCTGGGGTCATTTTGTATCCGCGAGGTTGTATTCTTCACATTTTAGAATGCTTATAGTACGAAGATCTCTTTGAAACTTTCAGTATTTCTAAAAAAATCATTTTGACAGACTGCTATGCAAAGCGTACGGATCGGATTAACGAGTAAATTTCCTCTTTGGAAAGTGGTGGCACAGAGTTCCCCACATCGTATGGATACGATAGTAAAACACGACGTACAGATAGGGTTAAACCAATTCAATAGAATGATTCTCAAGATAATGTTTTTTGCTGAAAATAGCTGAGAATATTCCATATATTTTTCTCCATAATACCATCTATAGCATTTGCCGAACAGGGAAATCATAGTTCCTTTTAACAAAGGGGGATCCAAACCAAAGGGCTAGAACTCAGAAGGCCGCTGGATCAGAAGAATAAAAAGTAAAGTTTCCATAGACGTCAGCAGAGAAGAATTAGGTTCATTTGAGCGGGACTGTAACACTTTGACAGTGGCCATTGTGCATCGCTACACGATGCTATCGTAGACAAATTACTCAGACAATACCAAGTTGCGATGTAGTGGCAAAAATTATTTCTACCTCAGCTCCTTTCGAAAAGAATAAGAGCATTGAGCATTCTTTCTGGTCTTGACTTTCAATCAATTTTAGTTTTAGTAAGAGTTTTACGGCACTTGCAACAGAATAAGGTCATATAAGTGCCAAAGAATAGATTATGTGTTACAAGAGAGTAACAAACACAGAAAAAGAAGGAGTAGAGATAAGAACGACAGATGTACGATAGGAAAGAAGGAGCAAACCACACCAGAGCACCCACCAATGACCCACTTTCAATCAATCCCAAACACCACACAAACCAAAATGGTTGAATGAGTGACTTTCTTACAAAAGCTGTCCCCGTGGTTTTATGCACCCCGCATAATTTAGAACAATTAGATCATTTTTTTGCATAATTTCTGATTTTTCTTTATCATTCTTTGTGAAAATTAATAGAATCGCATAATTTCACATTTTTGGGCTCAGTTTGCATAATTTCAGAATTTTTTTTGCATAAAACTACGGGGATAGCATAAGACTGAACAACTAATTATGAGTGAGAGAAATCAAAGTAGCCAACCCATAGTGGCCATAGAGGTACTGGTAGAAGTCGAAGGTCACTTGTGATTGGGATGGCAGAGACAGGGCGGCCTTGTCAGCAAGAGGTGCGCAGAATTTTAAAAGGCAAAAGTTGTTCAATCTTCACTTTTTGTAGCTTACGTTGCACCAATGTTTTACCATCCTGTTTTGATCTTTGAGAAGAGAACATTTCTTTTACATTGCAACACCCTCCAAGAAAAAAGAGAACATTATTATTAGATTTTAAAAAAAACAGAATTTAAAAAAGACGAAAAGGCACAACGTTCATTTTTCAATAATAAACAGCATTTATTGACTATCATACAACAATTTTTTTTTTACAGTTCTCAAAAATATTTCACTTGTACATTTTGCATTTTCAATATAATAATAAGTACATTATATACAATTGCCACTGTCTAAGAAATTCAAATTTCTGATGAAAACAACGATGACTGAATGGAAAAAGATTGCGGAAATGTGAACGTGTTGCTGTAGTTTAGAGACCAGGATTGACGAGACGGGAGCAACAAGGTAGTTCTGTCGTCACGGCGAGGGCAGCAAACAAAACATTGGGCATCAGATCAGAGATGAGCACAAAGATATAATACATGATCTAACGGCAAGTCATACACGAGTCAGAATCAGTTAAACTATACCACCACACCCATCCTCTTACATATAAAATCTATGAAGTAATATGATAATGACATCATAAATATATAATGTGGTTGCCCCTAACACTCAGAGGAAAGCTAACTCACCTCTGGAAATCCACAAATTTTCAAATATCTGCAGAACAATATAATAATATGAAGCATAAATAAATCTTCCAGCTTCAAACTTCGCTGTTCACGTGACTTATGGCAAAAATGAGGACACCACCACTGAATCTTTTGCTCGCATCTACAATCTGCATCGCTCGCTCCTTCGCTCTTTTTCTCAGGACAAAATCACAATCACCTGCGGCAACGGGGAGGGAAGGGAGGGAGGTGGCTATTCCTTATGGCTATGGGGGGGGGGGGGGGGGGAGTAAGTACACTCAAGTGTGTACATCACATTCACAAGAGGTCAATGTTTATTTTATCAGGGTCCTCACGCTATACAGTGGAGCCGCTCAAACTGAACACGTTTAATCCAAAAACAGCTGACAACCGAACGAAAAATGAAAATGGAACCCCCAATTTTTTTTCAGCCTATTCGAGCAACGACCTCTCTAAAAATCAGAAACTCAAATTAACCGGAAAAAAAATGCAGCGGTCCCACATTTCAGTTTAAGAGGACTCCACTGCCCTCATAGTTTGGCTTTAACGGAGTCTGCTCGGATTCTAGTGTCCGCAGAGTTTGGTTATAACGGACTCCACTGTTCTCAGAGTTTGGTTATAACAGACTCCACCGCCCGCAGAGCTTGGTTATAACGGAGTCCGCAGCACACTTTAGGTGGCGAGGGGTCTGTGGAGGGAGGAACTGGCCGGAGACGTCTGGACCACGGGCGGGGGCTGCTGCGCTCGCTGCGGCTGCACCGGAGGTGGGCCAAGGCCAATCATCTGTGTCTCCGCCCTCAGCTTCTTCCAAGTGGACGCGCCCAGGGCTTTGGCAAAGTGGGCGTCCACCGAGCCGGGGAGAGTGTCCAGGGACTGGGGTTCGGATCTCGCCTTCAGCTCCGTCCACATCTTGTCTCCGAGAGCGCGAGCGAAGTGGTCGTCAACAGAACCTGTGGAAACACAAGTGTTGAATGAAACCCATTAGCACTACAACAAGAGAAACTTAGTTTTAGTAAGAGTTTTACTGCACTTGCAACACAATAAAGTCATATGAGCACCAGAAGATTAGAGGTGTTACAAGAGAGTAACAAACTTAAAAAAGAAGAAGGGGCAGATAAGGATGATAGATGTTTGATAGAAAAGAAGGAGCAAACCACACCAGAGCACCCGCCAGCCACCCACACTCAGGTCATATAAGTGCCAAAGATTAGAGGTTTTACTAGAGTGTAATATAGACACAAAAGTCAAGGAGAGACAGAGAAAATCTGACAAAAAAGAAGTGGCAAACCACACCAGACCACCCAACATCCTCCCATTGAAAGTCTTCACCTACCCGTCCCTGCGGTTTTAAGCGAAAAAAATTCTGAAACTATACAAACTGAGCCCAAAAATGTGAAATTATGCGATTCTGTTAATTTTAACACAGAATGATACAGAAAAATAATCAGAAATTATGCAAAAAATAATCTAATTTTGCAAAATTATGCGGGGGTGCATAAAACCATGGGGACAAACCTACACAATCCACCACAATACGGCACTGACCACAAGGAAAAAAACAACAAAACATGCACAGCTGAACCAACAAAAAGGCTAATTCTTCTCAAATTAAAACAGAAAAAAACATCTTTCTCAGACAGGAGCGAAACCAACAAAAGTTGAATCAATACTCACATTTCTTTTCTGGGACATCAAACGTCAAGCCGACTTTTGTCGGGGAAACTTCCGAGTAGCAGGTGCCCAGTGAGCGACGGAAATGTTCCTCTATTGCTTCATCAGACACTGAAAGAGAGAGACAGAGAAAACAGACACGTGATTAGTATGGGCAGATTCATTAATGTCATGCTCATAACTGTGCCTGACTACAACAGGGAACTGCTGCTTTTTCTTTCCTAATCCTTACTATCGTCATTTTTCCTCTACTTCTTTTGTATGTTTCTCACTCTCTTGTGATCCCCTACTTCCGGGGTGTCTTGAAAGTCAAAACAGACTTTGTGCTGTTGAAGCTAGAGAGGTGAACAGAGTAAGTCTGATTCCCTGTAAGGACTACTCTGTTGACATCCACCCCTTGGCGCTCATATGACCTCATGCAGTTGCGAGTGCCGTAGAAACCTCTACTAAATAATAATAAAAATCCATTTTTCATCAACATTACTCATTTTGTAACTACAGTCGAAATCGTCGAAATTTGAGCAAGAGTTTTACGTCACTTGCAACACAATAAGGTCATATAAGTGCTGAAGATTAGAGGTGTTACAAGAGAGTAACAAACACAAAAAAGGAGAAGAGATAAGGATGATAGATGTTTGATGGGAAAGAAGGAGCAAACCAAACCAGAGCACCTGTCAACCACCCATGAAATTGTCTAAGACGGTCACCATGTTCGGTTACAGTTGACTCCACAGTATTTTCACGACACATAAAAACAATGGTGATCCTTCTGCAAAAAAAAAAGAAGCATCCTGTACTCCACATAAATTCAATTCCCCTTTTTGTTGAACGCTGTAATCTGCCCCTATTTTTGTAATTCAGCCGCAAGTCAAAGCCCAATCTTTGTTGATGGGGGTGTAAAAGATAAGCGTACGAATAAAAAAAGACAAAAAAAAGAATAGAATAAAGCACAATACTGGCCACTGTAACCCAAACTCCCCTTTGGGGATCAATAAAAAAGTAATTTATATATAATTTATCAATAATTAATTAATATTGTGATATTATTATTTGATATTTTGTAAGTTGTACCTTGTGCTGCCATCTCGTGGTTGGGCCCTCCCTCTCTCAGCGTTGTCCGACCCCCCGCGACTTCCGAGTGCACAGCGCCATTGTAAGGGGACTCCGGCCCGCCCGCAGGGGGAGACAAACAGGAAGTGGCGATGAGCGAGGGTCGGGAGGTGGGCGGGTCCAAGGCGGGGGCGGAGCTGTGAGACAGGGACAGGTTGAGGGGCTGGCACAGCTCGTGGTATTGAGGCGGCGAACTACGCTGGGCCGACGTCGGGTAGGGGGGGAGGGACGAGGGAGGAGGGGGCGGGGGCGTGTGGCGGCTGGACATCGGCTCCAGGGACGATATTGATGACGACGACGAAAACGACGATGACGAAGTGTGTAGGTATTTTGCTCCGGCAGACGATGAGGAGTGGGGAGGTGGTGGTGATGAGGATGACGATGGTAGCGACAACGACGACGAAGACGACGATGATAATGATAAGTTGTGGGAATGCGGGCCGGGCGGGAGTGGGTGGGACTGAGGTGAGGGGAGGGGCGGGGGGCAGT
>NW_004797386.1:1194286-1195957 GCF_000002075.1 Aplysia californica
CTAACTGGCCCCCACTCCATTCGACTGAATTCGATCGGCAGTGTGCACCGGGTGCTTTTTTTTTTTCTTCTTTTAAAGTTTTAGTGCGGTTTTACTCCGCTCAAAACTACATATAGTCATAATATGAGCGCCAAAAGAGGTAGGTCTAGATGTCAACAGAGAAGTCCAAACGGGTAATCAGGCTTACTCTGCTCACCTCTCTAGCCTCAACAGCACGCCACAAAGTGGGAAGAGGGGTGGGGGGGGGGGAGACTGGGTGCTATTTTTAGGGAGTGATTATGTATCTTGCGTTCAAAGAGTAGGACAAGAAACCAGTTTCAGTTTCAGCCCAAGTACAGTCATGATATTATGTGTATGTCACATGTGCGTATCAGGAGAGTGTTTAGTTTTAGTTAGAATACGTGTTTTACGGCACTTGCAACACAATAAGGTCATATAAGTGCAGAAGATTAGAGGCGTTACAAGAGAGTAACAAAACAAATAAAAAAGGAGGGGAGATAATGACGAGAGATGTTTAGTTTTAGTTTTAGTAAGAGTTTTACGGCACTTGCAACACAATGAGGTCATATAAGTGCCAAAGATTAAATTATGTGTTACAAGAGGGTAACAAACACAAAAAAGAAGGAGGGGATATAATAAGGACGATAGATGTTTGATAGGAAAGAAGAAGCAAACCACACCAGAGCACCCGCCAACCACCCACTCACGAGAGTGTGAATGTGCGGAAGTCTAGACTTGAAGATGAAGCGACTTCAAATGAGGAAAACTTTGGTCACCTGATCGCTGCAATTTGCTATGTCCTAACCCTATCCGTACGCCCTGCGATCATTTCTACTCCCAGGGTTGTATTCTTCACATTTTAGAAAACTTCTAGTGGGAAGATCTCTTTGAAACTAAGTATTTTTCTGAAAAATCATTTTCACAGACTGCTATGCAAAGCGTACGGATCGGATTAACGAGTAAATTTCCTCTTTTGAAAGTGGTGGCACAGAGTTCTCCGCGTCGAATAGATACGATATTAAACAAGACACTCGGATAGGGTTACGTAAGTGTTTTACGGCACTTGCAACACAATAAGGTCATAATATAAGTGCCGAAGACTAGAGGTGTTACACGAGAGTAACAAACACAAAAGAAAAGAAGGAAGAGAGATCGGGACGATAGATGTTTGAGAGGAAAGAAGAAGCAAACCACACCAGAGCACCCGCAAACCAACCACTCGGGAGAGTGTGGTGAACGTGCGGAAGTCTAGACTTGAAGTGTTGAAGCGACTTCACGTGAGGAATACTTGGTCACCTGGTCGCTGAAATTTGCTAGGTCTTAACCCTACCCGTACGCCTTTAGGTCATTTTGTACCCCCTGGGGTTGTATTCTTCACATTTTAGAATACTTCTAGTACGAAGATCTCTTTGAAACTTTCTGTATTTCTAAAAAAAAAAAAACATTGACAGACTGCTATGCAAAGCTGACGGATCGGATTAACGGGTAAATTTCCTCTTTGGAAAGTGGTGGCACAGAGTTCCCCACGTCGAATGGATACGATCGTAAAACACGATGTACGGATAGGGTTAAGTAAGTGTTTTACGACACTTGCAACACAATAATGTAAGTACCGAAGATTAGAGGTGCTACAAGAGAGTAACAAACACAAAAACAAAAGGGGGGGGGGGG
>NW_004797386.1:1196960-1198374 GCF_000002075.1 Aplysia californica
CCCACCGAAGAAAAAAAATCTCATGACGTCAATAACAGAAAGTAAGAAAGGGCTACGTGCGACAGTACGGCTCAATCAATGACTCTCTGTTTTGACGGGTGGCAACGTGTGTTTGTTTGTTTTAGTAGAGGTTTTACGGTGCTCGCAACTGCATAAGGTCATAATACGAGCACCAGGAGAAGATTAGAAGTGTTACAAGAGAGTAACAAACACAAAAAAGAAGAAAGGGAGATAAGGATGTGTGACGGGAAAGAAAGAGCAAACCACACCAGAGTACCCGCCAACAACTGACGCTAGTTTGTTTGTTAGAGGGAAATATATTTCTTTTTTGAATAATCAATGTGCGTCCTGTATTTACGTGGCCTAGAGGTTAGTAGTGTAAGAGTTTTACGGTACTCGCAACACAATAAGGTCATATAAGTGCCAAAGAATAAGAGAGTAACATACACATAAAGGAGAGAAAAAGACGATAGTTGTTTGATAGGAAAGAAGGGGCAAACCACACCAGAGCACCCGCCAACCACCAACGTTTGTTTGTTTGTTATAGGAAAATATATTTCTTTTCCTTTTTTAAAAATCAAAGTGTGTCCTGTATTTACGCCCCCGTCTCTCGTGGCCTAGAGGTCAAGGCGTTTGCCTCTCATTCAAAGGTCCCTGGTTCGAATCCGGGTAGCGACAGAAAATTGTTCGTCTCTAAATGTGTCTCCTTTCACCTCCTTTCCACATATATGGGACAAACATACTGAAGTCTGAATTGAAAAGCTAGTATCTGAGAAAACTAAGCATATTCAAGAGCTTGCACACACAAAAAAGACAATGCTACCATCAGTAATTCAGTAATTACTAATGTATGTATACATTCATTGAATATAAAGGTTATATCAGTCCCAAACAAAGACAGCGGGTGGTTGGTAGGTACTCTGGTGCGGTTTGTTCCTTCTTTCCTATATAACAACTAGATATAATTATCGTCTTTATCGCCCCTTTCCTTTTTATGTTTGTTACTCTCTTGTAACATCTCTAATCTTCGGCACTTATTTTAATTACCTTGTGTTGCAAGTACTGTAAAACTTTCTAAAACTTTTTTTTTCAACCCAAGACAGATGGGTGTGTATATTTTCACTTAAATCAGATCTTGTTTCGATCTATAAAGGGTTGACTTTTTCTCAAATTTGCATACTATCTACGTGGTTTACGAGTCCGCAGACAGCATAATACGTTCTATGACACATAAGACAGACAGAAGGGGCGGGTCCCCTGGTGATGACGTCATTAAGTGTCAATTTACAGAGGGCCTGCTCTCCCTTTGTCGGTTATCTCTCTCTCTCTCTCTCTCTCTCTCTCTTTCTCTCTCTCTCTCTCTCTCTCTGTCTGACTGTCTCTCTCTCTTACACACGTACAAACACACATACTC
>NW_004797386.1:1201446-1206072 GCF_000002075.1 Aplysia californica
AGAGAGAGAGAGAGAGATAGGGACAGTATATATAATTTGATAGAAAAGAAGGAACAAACTGAACCAGGGCACCCACCAACCACCCACTATTCACATTCGACACCCAGAGAGGGAGGAATACAAAAAGAAAACTGGCAGAGGGAGGTCGGCGGGTGCTCTGGTGTGGTTTGCTTCTTCTTTCCTATCAAACATCTGGTCGTTCTGATCTCCCCTCCTTCTTTTTTGTGTCTGTTACTCTCTCGTAACACCTCTAATCTTCGGCACTTTAAATGACCTTGTTTTGTTGCAAGTGCTGTAAAACACTTATTAAAACAAACGAAAAATGTCAAATACAAATTTTGTGTTGGTAATAACATTTACAACCCATCGGAAAAAAACTGCAAGAAAGAAGTTTTGTTTTAGTAGAGATTTTAAGACGCTCGAAACTGCATTATAAAAGGTCATATGAGCGCCAGACGATTAGAGGTGTTAGAAGAGAGTAACAAACATAAAAAAGGAGGGGAGATTAGGACGACAGATGTTTGATAGGAAAGAAGATGCAAACCGGACCAGAGCAACAGCCAACCACCCATAAAGAGCGTTTGAACGCATGTTCATTGGCATACACTTTTTGAGTTACGATGGAGGTATTGTTAAGCGCCAAAGCTCAACTGAACTGGAGCAAAAAAACACCAGACATAAAGGTCTTGAACATCTAGCTCTCACTGGAAAAATAGAAGGCAAACGAGGCAGGGGTAGGCCCAGAGCAACCTACTTAGGGAACCTGAACAAATGGTAATGGGGACAAATCATTGAAACGTTGCTTTTTTTTAGAGCATCCGAGCAAAAGGAATGAATGGAGTACCACGATCGTCGATGTCTGTCGAAGATCTACCACTGGATGACGATGATGATGGTGATGATGGTGATGATGGTGATGGTGATGGTGATGATGATGATGATGATGATGATGATGATGATGATGATGATGATGATGATGGTGATGATGATGATGATGGTGATGATGACACATCAACCACTCACTAGCAGCACGGATCAGGTTTGGAGAGAATGAGTCGGAGCACGATAATATATAAGTCGCAAAAATTCAGTAAAACGAATTATAGAAATATCTCGAAAATTTTATTCACAACCATGAAGTTAAACAATCCAACCTCATCAAGATAAATAGTCGACCATTTTCTGAAAGGGCTCAGACGCGGAAACATTATGTCAACTGACGTTTGAGTTCGGAGAAGCACATCCACGAAATAACGGCCTTGGTGCCAAGAAGCTGTTTGCAGGAAGAAAGGGCTCTGACGCGGAAACATTATGTCAACTGATGTTTGAGTTCGGAGAAGCACATCCACGAAATAACGGCCTTAGTGCCAAGAAGCTGTTTGCAGGAAGATGGAGGACCTGAACACCGCAAAGACAACACAGACCTGCCTAGAACAGACAGATTTGCCTACCTAGGCAGCATAATCAAAACTGACGGCGGCACAAGGGAAGGCATCATGAACAGACTCGGCAAGGAAAGATCTACACACAGAAGCCAGATCAACATCTGGAAGTCAGGACAGTTCAGTATACAGACGTCTATGGAAAAGTAGGCAAGAGGACATGACCACTATAATAACAAGGAGAAGATGGAGAAGGATTGGGCATGTTCTGAGAAGAGAACCAAACTCTATGGTAAAGACTACCCTCCAGTGGACACTCGAAGGACATCGCAAGAGGGGCAGACCCAAAGTGACCTGGAGACGCACAGTAGAGTCTGAAATGAAGTCCTGGAACCATTCGTGGGGGACGCTGACCAAAATGGCCCAAAACAGACCGAGCTGGAGATCCTTTGTTGCTGCCCTAAACGCCAGATGGCGTAACGGGTAGTAAGTAAGTAGATAGGTAGTGCCAGGAAAAAACAAGGCCGACAGACAGAAACAACAGAGAGGAAAGAATAGACGTAGGGCCCACCAGAGGCACCCTCCAACCCCCCAATAGCCTATGCCATCCGAGTTAGCGGTCTGGATCTTTCGCTCACCAACCGGTTTTGCCTTCTCCAGTTCCAGAAACTACCTGGTTAACCGGATTATTATGACTCAGATTGTGCCCGGCTCCAGAACAGACATTCGTCTCCCGCCAAGGCCGCTCTCGCCTTACAAAATATCTATGTGCGGTTGTCAGTGTGTCATTTGCCTGCTCGTTCGGGCTGATCGTAAGGAGTGGTGTCTGATTCTTACACCTCTTTTCAACACTGTCGGGTGTTTTTTAAGAGGTGCAGGACCTCCGATTCAACGCACCAGTTTGATACAATTGCTGTCTATCAAAGCGATTAGTTTTAATAAGTGTTTTGCGGCACTTGCAACACAATAAGGTCATATAAGTGCCGAAGATTAGAGGTGTTACGAGGGAGTAACAAACACAAAAAGGAGGGAGATAAGGACGATAGATGTTTGATAGGAAAGAAGGAGCAAACCACACCGCAGCACCCGCCAACCACCTACGGAAACGAGTTCAGTTCCTGCTAGTTGACGTTCATGTATCGGGAATGTCTTTTTTAAAATTATTATTATAGTAGAGGGTTTTACGGCGCTCGCAACTGCATAAGGTCATATGAGCGCCAAGGGGAGGGTGTCAACAGAGAAGTCTTTACAGGGAATCAGACTTACTCTGCTCACCTCTCTAGCTTCAACAGCACAAGGTCTTATTCGACTATCAAGGCACCCCAGAAATAGAAGGTCACAAGAGAGTCACAAACATACAAAAGAAGTAGAGGCAAAATTACGATAGTAATGATTAGGAAAGAAAAAACAGCAGTTCCCTGTTGTAGACCAGGCACAGTTATGAGCGTGACATGATGAATCAGCCCATTTACAATTCTACTTTGCTTGAACGAGAAATGTCCCCCCTTTGGGAATGGCCTAAAGACACTTCAGTCAGTGGCACCGCCCCGGGGGGTTCGGGAAAGTCTGCCTTTTTGATGGGATCTTATGTGTGTGTATATATTATATATTATATATATATACACACACATATAGATAGATAGATAGATAGATATAGATATAAATATATATATACATAAGATCCCATATATATATATATGGTCGTTTCATCAAGCCCTGACCTCATTTGATTTCTTTTCCTTCCGAGATATTCTCATCGGTCTTCTAAGAAACCACATTTCCGTTGCTTCTACTTTATTTTCACTGTCTTTAGTGATTGTCCAGCATTCTCAGCCATATAGCGGGATTTTTTGTCTGATTATCCTCAGCGACCGACAGTGGCATTGGTGTAAACTGTTCTGTATTTGTGTAATATTGTGTATTTATGTACCTATTTATGCATGTAGTTATGTTTGCACGTATCTATAATAATGTATTTATGCATGTAAATGTATGTTTGCCCCTGTGAACCAAAGTGCCCTTCCTTGACAAATAAACGTGTTATTTGTTATTTATTTAAAAAAATTAGAGCATATAAAGTATCCAAAACCACGGAGTCAAATATAGGAATACAAAATACCTAGTGGTTACAAGATAGAGTGATTAGTGGATACGGCTATTCATGAATAGTGAATATTGAATAGTGAATGTTGTTGATGGACTTAAAATATTATACAGAAAGAAGAAATAATTGCAACGGTATTCGAATAACACGAATAATAACTTCACGCTTCGAAGTGTTGACGAATTTTCGTTTCTCAAAATCACTCAGCACTAAGCAAACATAGGGACATGGTCCCTCATTCGGAGAAAAGCTGTCTTCTCTCACAGAGTTATTTCTGTCTGTCTTTCTCCCAGGCTTGTCAAGACAGCTGGTGCTTGTCGGTAAAAGTAAAGTATAACCCCCACCTCCCACCCCAATGTAAGTGCGCACATCAAACGGTCATAGCCAGCTGTTTCCTGTTCCTGTAAGACACATAACAAATCCTTCTGTGAACCCCAGATCTGCACACTAGGTCAGATCAGTTCCGAGCATTTATTTCTTTGTTCGTTCGCATGTTTTTAGTTTTAGTATGGTTTTGTGTTTTTTTTATGGCGCTCGAAAATGCATTATTCAACAGAGAAGTCCAAACAGGGAATCAGGCTTACTCTGCTCACCTCTCTCGCCTCAACAGCATGAAGTCTGCTTCGACTTTCAAGGCACCCCGGAAATAGCAGTTCTCAAGAGAGTGACAAACATACAAAAGAAATAGAGGGAAAATGACGACAGTCAGGATGAGGAAAGAAAAAGCAGCAGTTCCCCCATGTGTTGTTCCGGCACAATATGAGCATGACATTGATAAAACAGCCCATTTCGTCTCCGGATAGTTCCTGGGTGCTCGCCGGAGACGTCTCCAAATAGTTCCTGGGTGCTCGCCGGAGACGTCTCCAAATAGTTCCTGGGTGCTCGCAAGAGACGTCTCCGAATATTTCCTGGGTGCTCACCAGAGATGTCACCGAATAGTTCCTGGGTGCTCACCAGAGACGTCTCCGAATAGTTCCCGGGTGCTCGCCGGAGACTTCTCCGAATATCTTCTGCCACCCGTGTGACCCCGCAGTATCTATCCGGAGACGTCTCCGAATACCTTCGGCCGTCTGACCCAGGGCTGAGGCTTGGAATGTCACGGCTGTGGTGCGTCAGTGGGACAGGTGTCTCTCCACCCCC
>NW_004797386.1:1206417-1207879 GCF_000002075.1 Aplysia californica
GACCACACAGGGGGAGGGGGGGGGACCCGCCGCCAAGAGAAAAGGGAACACAAACTGTACGTACGTCGGTCTTCTACCCGGTGCACGACCTGGCTCATACAGTGTCATCTGATTCATTGGAAATGTAAAAGTCGAGGGGGGAAAAAGAACAAAAGAAAGAAAAGAGAAAAAAGAGAAAAAAGCAAAAACAGAGAAAGAAAAGAAAGCAAAAGAAAAAAAAGAAAGAAAGAATAGGCAAAACAGAAAAAGAAAAGAAGAGAAAAGAGAAGAGAGGAAAAGAACAAGAAATGTACAGAAAAGAACAGAAAAAGTAGGTGACGTTACGGCCCCCATCGACACAATTTCCATCATTAAATTAGAAGACAGATTTCCAACCCTGCCTGCTACGGCCAGACCGGGTTGAGAGGGATACAACATCCCTGCAGAAAGACTAAGATACATGAATAAAGAAGTATCTTATCTTATAAAGGAGAAAACATAAAATCCTTCTGACAAAGCATTGCGCAAGAAAAATAGTTTTCGAGAAGAAGGATTTTGATTTTTTTAAAGAACAGGGGGGGGGGGGTTAAGTCCACAGCCCATGAACATGACCCAAAAAAGGGATACGACCATTAATTGGTCGCTTTTAAGCACTAGGGGGCTATCCCGAAAAATGTTGTTTTGAGAAAATCGAAGGTAACGTTTTTGGACCCTCGCTCAGTTTCTTTAAAAGTCAACGAGAGTAGTGTTTTTTTTTTCTGTAACCCAAAAAATATACACACCAATGAAACCAAACGCCTCCTATAGGTAGGACAATGCCCACTTTTGGTGTAGGTCAAGATTACTGGAAACCCCCGAAATCTAGGTCAGCCCGCTTGTCCTTAAAAGCGACAATTTAATCATCACTTCAAAACTTTCAACTATGTACTTCCTTGGTGTATGCTACAACTATATTTCATGTCAGCGTATTTTATCTAAATATCGCTTTTTTGAGTGTGTGACACCCTTGATCAGAATTTTATCAAGGGGAAAAACTCCAACACCATCGTTTCAAAACCTCAAGCCGATAAAGAGTTAATTACTTATCACTAGAAAAGTTTCAACTATGTACTTGGGGACCGCAGAGAGGCCCTCCAAAAACCTGCTTATATCTCCGAGTCACGAGGTCAGACGAGTGGGTCTACTGGGATAGGAAACGACATTTTATTGACACCAAGAGGCCGGCCATCTGATATCTCTCTCTCTCTCTCTCTCTCTCTCTCTCTCTCTCTCTCTCTCTCTCTCTCTCTCTCTCTCTGCACCAGTGACGTAAGCCAAACTTCGAATTAGCTTCGTTATCTACATCACGAGCAAAAATTGTTGAGCTTGAAAAAAACAGAAAAGTTCACCGCCAACATCATGCGTGCATAAGTACGTGCACCGTCTTTGATCTATCTACCCCCCCTTTCTCTCTCTCTCTCTTACTCTCTCTCTCTTTCTCTCT
>NW_004797386.1:1208023-1209683 GCF_000002075.1 Aplysia californica
TCCCCCCCCCCTCTCTCTCTCTCTCTCTTTCTCCTCCTTCCTCGACCCCCTCTCTTTCTTTCTCCCCATCAATCCCAACCTCTCGTCCTCTCACACCCCCCCTCTCTCCCTCCCTAACGTTCTCTCTCTCCCTAACGCTCTCTCTATCTCCCTCCCTAAATCCCCCTTCTCCCCCCCTCTCTCTCTCGGACCCCATGACCCTTGTGGTGACACAGATATACAAAACAACACCGTTTCGATATATATGTAATCCTAACCGAGTACGTATCTATCAGTTCTGTTTGAGATATGAGACAAAAACTTCCTAAGTTAACTAGATCTAAGTAGCGCCGATGGTCAAATTTTCTTTTTTTCTTTTTTCTTTTTTTTTTTTGTTGGTAAGAAAGCAGGAAGCGATTTTTACATAATGGCGCATAAAGTATTTTAAGTAGGAGCAAAGGTGGTTTAAAAAGAACTCTTACTGGAGAAACTTACGGAAGAGGACCAAATTAGTTTAGTTTTGATAAGTGTTTTACGGCACTTGCAACACAATAAGGTTCTATAAGTAACAAACACAAGAAAGAAGGAGGGGAGATAGCGACGATAGATTTTTTATGGGAAAGAAGGAGCAAACCACACCAGAGCACCCGCCAACCACCCACCGAGAAGTTTGCTCAGAACAGAGACGGGTGGGGAAAGATCTTGGCGGTCTATACCCGTCCCAATGTCAGGGTGCAAGAGGCAGATGATGACGTGACCTAACATGCTGATGCCTCTTCCCCCCCCCCCCCCAGGGCAGTGCTGCTGACTGAAGTGTCTTTAGGCCGTTCCCAAAAGGGGGGGGGGGGGTATTAACATGTTTTTAACAGTAGAATTGTAAACTGGCTGATTTATCAATGTCATGCTCATACTGTGCCGGAACAACATAAAGGGAACGGCTTCTTTTTCTTTTCTCATCCATATTATCTTCAATTTTCCTCTACTACTTTTGTATGTTTGTCACACTCTTGCGACCCGCTATTTCCGGGGTGCCTTGATAGTCGAAACAGACTTTGTGCTGCTGAGGTTAGAGAGGTGAACAGAGTAAGCCTGATTCTCCGTTTGGACTTCCCTGTTGGCATCCACCCCTTGGCGCTCATATGACCTTATGCAGTTGCGAGTGCCGTAAAAACTTACTAAAAACAAGTTTACAATCGTAGCCAAACGCAACATGTACGTCAAAATTTACAAAGCAACATACCATATACGTCAAAGATCATTGAGCAACACGTACCACATACGTCAAAGTACGTTGAGCAAAACGCACTATATACGTCAAAAATCACTAAGCAACACGTACCAAAAACGTCAAAATTAATTGAGCAAAACGTACCATGTACGCCAAAGTTCATTAAACAACACGTACCGACAGGTCGCCAGTCCAGAAACTGGAGTCCGGCCGTCCTCAGATGGTGATGGGCCTGGTGGTATAGATCTACGTGAGACGAGGGGAGACCAGCTCCACTGAGCCGCGGGACGGTCGAGACCGTGTATCTGTCTTTGGCAACCAGGCCCGGGCACGACACGACGGGCGCCGGCCCCAGGGGGTAGGAGGGAGGCGGGAACACTGACGTGAGGACCCCTGTGGAGGCCAGGAGGGTCTGGAGGTCCGAGTCTCTGCTGGTGGCGGCAGGAAGGGCGT
>NW_004797386.1:1209939-1212049 GCF_000002075.1 Aplysia californica
GCGAACAGCCGGCTGGAAGTGTCTGTGGTCGTCAGTCTCCGGCCGGCGGACACCAGGTCGTATTTGGAAGTGACGTGATGACTGTCCCACTTGGACAGGGCCCCGGCCAGAAGGTCGTACTTGGCCAGTCGGCTGCTGAGGAGGGCGGCGGGCGGGGCGTGGTCCCAGGGGTACGTCCAGCGGGCCATGACGTCATGGGCGGTCAGTTCCGGGGACAGTGGCTCCAGCACCACGGGGCGACACGCCCCCAGACCCAGGCCAGGGTCACGTGACCAGCCGCAGAAATTCGACATGCTGTCCAACATCTTCCACTTCCACGACCTACGTTTCACCTCCACACACCATTAACATCTTTTACTTCTTCCGCGATCTACGCTTCAGATCTAGATCCAGACACCATCAACATCTTCTACTTTCACGACCTACGGTTCACATATAGACACCATCAACTCTCCTCTGACCTCATCCAGACACCATCAACTCTTCTACATCCACGACCTACGCTTCACATCCAGACACCATCAACTCTTCCCTGACCTCGGTTCACGGTGACAAAATGGTCAGTGTCGGACACACACACACAGACACACAGACACACACACACACACACACACACCGCCGCTCTGCTGTTGCACGGGATGGAGCTAGTCAACACACCTTCAGTACTTCCTCGGGATCTGTTCTTTTTCTTTCCTGCGCGACGATCTCTTCCTTTGATCCAATCGCATGGCAGTTATACTTCAAAACGAACCAATAACTCTCGTATGTATCTTTCCCATGCCTTAGCGCAGAATTTTTTGGGCGTCTGTTTATGTTTCCCAGCGATTCGCGTCAATTCAGAGCGCAGTGAATGCGTCAGTCCAAAATCCAAAGGTGTAATTTTGGCCACAGGGTAACCTATATATTTAGATATATATATAACCTACGATTGAAATATCACACGCACTTTGTGAACGCACCGCACCTTTCCGCCTGCGCTTCAATAGCAGAAGAACAGCAACTAATAAAAGAAGAGATCACAAAGTAGTTTGGGTGACTCGCTGAATATATAGATCTATACGAGAAATGTTCCACAGGTAGAACGAACTCATTTAGAAGGGAGACTACCTGTAACGTAGATCTACACTCGCAAATATATTATCATTCCACAATTTTACAGAAGTTGGGTGAGAATATGATCAGCCATTCACTACTTGCAGTTCACTTACATGACGACTGAAACAATACATAGATTTCTATCTAGATCTAGATTTATGCTCAGAGCTGAAGTACCGAAGGAAATCCAGATGTGTGTAGGAATCTATATCAGACGGGGAATATTCAAACAAAATTCAAAATAGAGCTTCCTTACGTCGTCGCCCAAATGGTTTTGAACTCAATCCACCTCACGTGAAAACTTCTTCAAGTCAGCTCAGAACAAAACGATGGTGTTACGACAACGGCATTGTGCGAGATCCGTTCGGAAAGACCACTGACTCACTCACTACTCGCTGCATGCAACAAGGCGCTCGCCGTCCTGTTGTTAAATCAAATGCCACAAACTTTCACAATCCGCCTCGTGTCACAAACAAACACATTACGATGATGAATCCATCACACTCCACAGACAAGATCGCGGACTCCCGTCCCAGCAAGCGAACAACAACCAAAAACCGATGATGCTTGCGTGTGCGCGTATATATGTGCGAATGTGTAAAATCTCCCAGAGGAAAACGCACGCTAATAAAAACGAGCCGTGAAAATAATTATTCTGTTCAATGCTGTGGAGCAGAGAAATGCTTGTAAAGCCACCTCACGCATCCGCGGCGAGGAGGTACGACGGAGGGAACGAACGCAACAATTTCACCGCTGTTTTTACATTGCACCCAAACCTGCCGCCTCTTTGCAAACGGGAGGTGGGAAGGAAGGAAGGAAGGAAGGAAAGACAAGACGAACGTACGTACGTACGTGGGGGCAGGCGCGGCCAAGTCTACATACATTCAACGCGCTCGTCTTCCCCCCTCTTTACGCTGGCTTCCCTTGAGCAAAACAAGACTCGTTTCATTCATCGTCTCCGAGGCCCAACCCACACACACACACACACACACACACACACACACACACACACACA
>NW_004797386.1:1214195-1216251 GCF_000002075.1 Aplysia californica
AGAGAGAGAGAGAGAGAGAGAGAGAGAGAGAGGGGGGAGAATAACAACAGACAGTAACAAGCATCGACCACATTGTACTACACACAAAAAAGCCGTACATCAAACACCACCAATAATAGGTCACTGTTAAGGACAAGCGGGTTAACCCAAATATCGGGGGTTTCCAAAAATCGTGACCTGCACCAAAAGTGGACATTGCCCTACCTATAGGAGAAGTTTGGGTTTCATTGGTGTGTATAAATTGTCCTTGACTTTTGAAGAAACTGAACAAGTGTCCAAAAATCTTACCTTTAGACTTTCCCAAAACAGCATTTTTCGGGGTAGCAACCTTGTGCTTAAAAGTGATCAATTAACGTGACCGATATCTCCTCGACAAATGCAGTTTTTGGGACACCTGAACAGACATAAATGTCTTGAACATCTAGCTCTCACTGGCAAAATTGAAGGCAAACGAGGCAGGGGAAGGCCCAGAGCAACCTACTTCGGGAACCTAAACAAACGGGTAACCGGGAAAGATCATGACAATCTAGCTTTTTTAAGAGAATACGAGCAAAGGAATGAATGGAGAACCATGATCGCCAATGTCTGTTACAGATCTTGTTTCAGTTTTAGTAGAGGTTTTACGGCGCTTGCAACACAATAAGGTCATAGAAGTGCCGAAAGAATAGAGGTGTTACAAGGGAGTAACAAACACGAAATAGAAGGAGGGGAGATAAAGACGATGAATGTTTGATAGGAAAGAAGGAGCAAACCACACCAAAGCACCCGCCAACCATCAAACATCTATCATCCTTATCTCCCCTCCTTTTTTTCTTTTTTTTTTGGTTACTCTCTCGTAACACCTCTAATCTTCTGGCGCTCATAATATGACCTTATGCAGTTGCGAGCGCCGTAAAACCTCTACTAAAACAAACGACTCACCGAGACACACGACCCCCGCCCTAGTGTCCACGAGCCTGCCACCCCCGCCCAGCCCCCAGGTAACAATTTATTCATGTGGTGTGCCGTACAGTGCCGTGCATACCGCCAAGGATCCCACACAAGTGAGAAGAATGATACAACGTCCTAACGGAAAGACCGACAGATACTTGAAAAAAAACACTTTTTAGTTTTAGTAAGAGTTTCACGGCATTTGCAACACAATAAGGTCATATAAGTGCGGAAGATTAGAGGTGTTAGAAGAGAGTAACAAACACCAAAAACAAAAGGAGGAGAGATAAGGACGATAGACGTTTAATAGGAAAGAAGAAGAAAACAACACCAGAGCACCAGCCAACTACCCACAAAAATTTCTTCTCCCACTTGAGAATCGAACTGAGGTTTCTTGCGTTCCCAGTTAGAAAATGACACACAGGACAGGCGTCGCTGGAGAAATGTTGTTGATGGTCTATTTTTTTAGTAGAGGTTTTACGGCCCTCGCAACTGCAAAAGGTCTTATGAGTGCCAGAAGATTAGAGGTGTTACAAGAGAGTAACAAACATAAACAAGAAGAAAGGGAGATAAGGACGACAGATGTTCGATACGAAAGAAGAAGCACTGGAAGTTAAAAAGGGCAAGAGAGAGACTTGTATGTTTTGTTTTGGTAAGTGTTTTTACGGCGCAAGCAACTGCATAAGGTCATATGAGCGCGCGGGATACACCTAATATTTTCAGTTGGTAGGACATTTTGAATTTTGCCCTGGTGGCGGCCGAAGTCTAATCTTATCGATTTTAGACCACCAAGGGATCTTTAACGTGCGCAACTTGCACACAGGCCTTCCGAGATTTTTCGCCTTTGTTCGAGAAGGCTAGGTGTAGATCTTTCCTACCAGACGATCAGGGGTGTGGCAGAAAGACAGCAGTTAGGAGGAGCCAAGGAGTAGCAGTAGAAAGGCTGCAGAAAGATTCAGGAGCCCAGAGGAGGGGGCAAAGGAGGTGAAGGGGTGGGGGCAGAAAGTGGAAACGAAAGCAGACAACATAACATTGCTAGAGAGCAGGAAATGAGAAAATTTTTAGAGAAGAAAATGTTTCGGTCGCTACCCGGATTCGAACCCGGGACCTTTGAATGAGAGGCCAA
>NW_004797386.1:1219975-1221373 GCF_000002075.1 Aplysia californica
CCACCCACTCGTTCACACTGCCAAACGAATTCAGTCCAACTGAGTCGAGGCCAGCCAGGTCTTTCTCGACGGACCGCAAAAACAACCGTTTGGTTTAGTAAGGTTTTTAGTAAGTTTTAGTAGAGGTTTTACGGCGCTCGCAACTGCATAAGGTCATATGAGCGCCAGAAGATTAGAGGCGTTACAAGAGAGTAACAAACATAAAAAAAGAAAAAAGGGAGATAAGGACGATATATGTTTGACAGGAAAGAAGGCGCAAACCACACCAGAGCACCCGCCAACCACCCACTTAGTAAGGTTTTACGGTGTTTGCAACTGCATATAAAGTCATACGAGCGCCAAGGGGTGGAAGTCAACAGAGAAGTCCAAACGGGGGAATAAGAGCTTATTCTGCTCAACTCTCCAGCTTCAACAGCACAAAGTCTTTTTATATTTAGTAGTAGTTTTACGGCACTCGCAACTGCATAAGGTCATGAGCGCCAGAAGATCAGAGGTGTTACAAGAGAGTAACAAACAAACAAAAAAAGAAGAAGGGGAGATAAGGACGATAGATGTTAGATAGGAAAGAAGAAGCACAAAGTCTGCTTGGACTATCAGGGCACCCCGGAAATAGCAGTTCACATGTAAAAATCTTCTTCCGACAACGATTAGCCGTATAAGCCTATGCTATCATGTACAACCGCAAATTTGCATAAAGCATGCGTGCTATGCATGGCGCAATGTCCACAGATCCAAGGAGGAGTGGGAGGAGTGGGACTTCATTCGAACTCCTGGATTAACCCTATCCGTACGCCCTGGGGTCATTTTGTACCCTCGGGGTTGTATTCTTCACATTTTACAATACTTCTAGTGCAAGATCTCTTTGACACTTTCTGTATTTCTCAAAAAATCATTCTGACAGACTGCTATGCAAAGCGTGCGGATCGGATTAACGAGCAAATTTCCTCTTTGGAAAGTGGTGGCACAGAGTTCTCCACGTCGTATGGATACGATTGAACACGACGTACGGATATGGTTAAAGAAAAACAAAAAAAACAACAACAAACAAACAAACAAACAAACAAACAAACAAACAAACAACAAAAACAAGCGTCTCAAGTTCAAGTTGAACCTTGCAGCAAAATGTTACCTTTTTACATTGAGGCTACGCAAGCAGTGGAGCGATACCTTGACGATAATCAATGTGAGGCAGCGTGGTGGAATCAGGCGCTCGTCAAAATAATCAAAGTGAAGAAACAGACGTTTTTTCAGCAGGTTTGAGAATTTTTATAAAACTTTTAGTTTTTTTCGCTTTCATGCTCATTAAAGAATACATTTCTGCGTGGATTTTACTGAAAAACATTGATTAAAAGTATTTTTTTTAAAGTAGATTCTCAGTTTCCAAGGACTCTCAAGCTA
>NW_004797386.1:1222539-1224860 GCF_000002075.1 Aplysia californica
AGAGAGAGAGAGAGAGTGAGAGAGAGAGTGAGGGGGGGGGGAGCAGTTAGAAAAGAACAAGACTGACAGGACGGTAGAAAAGACGCATTAACTATCAGAGAGATAGAGAGAGAGAGAGCCCGGCAAAAGTAATATAACAACAAAAACAACAATAATAACAATATTAGTCGAAGGCTCGCCATTGTGTGTAAACTCCGTCAGAAAGGAAAGCGATAAGAAATGTTGGATATGGCAAGGGAAATAACCATATAAAACACTCTCTTGATTTTCCTCTACCGTATTATGCCCCTTGAAAAACTCGTGCAAGAGGGCGCCTGGTGCCAGTCAATAAAGATATGCTCAATCAAGCGGCGCAACCATTCTAAACACCACGTACAGTCAACCCTGCTCTTGCGGCCACCTGTCTAAGACAACCACCGGTACAAATGAACACTTCCGACTTTTCCCCTTACGTCATTCTTACAATATGGTCGCTTTTGAGCACAAGGGGGCTATCCTGAAAAATGTTGTTTTGAGAAAATTGAAAGTCAAATTTTTGCCCCTTGTTCAGTTTCTTTAAAAGACAAGAAGAGTTTTCTCTTTAACAAATCCAATTATATACACACCAATGAAAGCAAACTTATCCTATAAGTAGGGCAATGTCCATTTTTGGTTTAGTAGAGGCTTTACGGCGCTCACAACTGAAATAAAAGGTCATACGAGCGCCAGAAGATTAGAGGTGTTACAAGAGAGTAACAAACATAAAAAAGAAGGAGGGGAGATAGGACGATAGATATTTGATAGGAAAGAAGAAACAAACCACACCAGAGCACCCGCCAACCACCCACCCGGAATCTGGGTTAGCTCACACTTGTCCTTAAAAGCGACCATACTATTTATAGTAACACGAACCAATACGTTCAGCTGTCTAAGACAAGCACTTTTCTCCTCCTCTCTGGGAGGCAATCATGGACAACTTCGCCTAAAATATCATAAGTATGTACATCTATTCAATTTTGCCAATGAGAGCTAGATGATCAAGACCCTGAATAGACATAAGGGTCTTGAACATCCAGCTATCACTGGCAAAATTGAAGGCAAACGAAGCAAGGGTAGGCTCAGAGCAACCTACTTAGGGAGCCTAAACAAATGGGTAACGCGGAAAGATCAGGGAAACCTAGCTTTTTTAAGAGCATCCGAGCAAAGGAATGAACGGAGACCCATGTTCGCCGATGTCTGTCGCAGATCTGACACTGGATGATGATGATGACGTACATATCTATTTCTTACATTTAAACAGACAGGCTCGCTCAAGTTGTAGCATTCGCGCACCAGATAATGAATAGGACAATAATACAAGGAGCTAAAATGAAATCCAGCATAAATATGTAGTTGAGAAATTTTTATTTTTGTAAAAGGTCTCTGAAAAGGAAGTGAGAGGGTGTGAGGAGCACACGCTTGTTATATAAGCTAGATCAACTGACCTTTTTTAAAAAAGTTTTAGTAGAGGTTTTACAGCGCTCGCAAGTGCATAAAAGGTCATATGAGCACCAGAAGATTAGAATTGTTACAAGAGAGATATATAAAAACAGAAAAAAGAAGGGGAGATAAGGAAGATAGATGTTTCATAGGAAAGAAGAAGCAAACCATACCAGAGCACCCGCCAACCGCCCACTGGTATTTGTATGAATATTGACTTTTCTAACGTTAAACAGTTCATGGAGGGAGCCCTACCCTATACACTGACAATCCATTTTGCCAGGAACAGATAAGGACCTCTATACACATGATGAGCAACCATCAAAAGAAGCAATATTGGCGGACTACACTAAAGAATTGAATATAAGTTCATATGACCATATGCAGTTGCGAGCACCGTAAAACCTCTACTAAAACAAACAAACCTACGGGCAGTGCAAGTCACCAACAATAGGCTCTATGAAAAAATCAACAACAAAAAACAGTCTGCTTACAGAACGTTTAGCCTTTTTTTTAGTAAGAGTTTTACAGCAGTTGCAACACAATCAGGTCATATCAGTGCCGAAGATTAGAGGTGAAACAAGAGTATAACATTTTCTAAAAAAAGGAAGAGAGATAGATAAAAAAGGTGATATAGATGTCTTAGTTTTAGTAGAAGTTTTGCGGCACTTGCAACACTATAAGGTTTTAAAAAAAAAAATTTTTTTTGTAAAGTATTTTACGGCGCTCGCAACTGCATAAAGGTCATATGAGCGCGCGGGAAACACCTAATATTTTCAGTTGGTAGAGAATTTTGAATTTTGCCCGGGTGGCGGCCGACGCCTACTCTTATCAATTTTAGACCACCAAGGGATCTTTAACGT
>NW_004797386.1:1225220-1226695 GCF_000002075.1 Aplysia californica
CCCCATAAGGTCATATAAGTGCCGAAGATTAGATGTGTTACAAGTGAGACATATATAAAAAAGGAGGAGAGATCAGGACGATAGATGTTTGATAGGAAAGAAGGAGTAAACCACTCCAGAACACTGGCCAACCACCCACAGAATCTTCAAAATAATTTGCTTTCTTTATGAACTATTATTTTTTAAAGTATTTATTCAACTCTTGAGTCAGAGAGACAGTACAGACTCTAAAATGCTATTTATCATAATGTAAAAAGAAGAAGTAGAATTCATTACAAAGTTCCATCATGAAAAAAAATCTACATTTTTGTATTATCACCGACTAAAGCAATGCCATAATTTCTTGGGTAAGTGTTTTACGGTGCTCGCAACTGCATAATAAGGTCACATGAGAGCACGAGAAACATTAAATATCTAAAATTTTGTAGGAATTAATTTTGAATTTGCCCAGGTGTGGCTGAAGCCTAGATTTACTCCGATTTTGGACCACCATGGGATCTTTATCGTATGCAACTTGCATACTGGACCTCTGAAACTTTTCGCATTTATCCGAGAAGATTAGGTGTAGATCTTTCCTACCAGAAGATCAGGGGTGCGGCCGAAAGACAGCAGTAAGGAGCCAAGGAGTTGCAGTAGAAAGGCTGAGAAAGAGTCAGGAGCCCAGAGGAGGGGCAAAGGGGGGAGAGGGTGAGGGCAGAAAGGGGAGACGAAAGCAGATGAAAGCAGACGACAGAACATGGTTAGAGAGCAGGAAAGGAGTGAAAAGAAACATATTTTAAAAGAGAAGTGTAAATTTTCCGTCGCTGTCAGGTTTCGAACCAGGGACATATTGAATAAGAGGTGAACACCGTAACCTCTAGACAACGAGAGCCAGCTGTCATTCCTTGATAAAAGCTTTAAGTCAAATAAATTTGAGGAACAAACTAGGATCACAGACTGGCGTAAGCTGACAAAACACGTTTTTTCATTTTGGTGCCAAAAAGTTTTTATTTGCTAAGTTGAAAGCCTTATCAGCTCCCCTTTTTGTGTGGAAAAAACAAATTGAAACTGTGACTAGTTTTTTAAAAATAAATTAGAATTCAAATTTCGGAATGACTTTTTAAAAAATGATTACGCGGACAAAAAACTCTTCTTCTTGAAACTGATCTAAAGGAAAAAAAGGTGTTTTGTCAGCTTACGGCAGATTTGAGTGGCCCTCATAAAATGAAAAATGACACCACACGGTACCGGTATCTGTACAAAAACAGGCATCCATAGACACACTACAGGTAGAATATTATTTGTATGTACGTGATGTGTTTTGTCAGCAAATCTAAGGACAGAGAGTAAGTAAGTAGGCCTACAGATAAATGACATAGAGAGGCTTTTACAACCAAATTTAAACTTTATGATGAACTCATTAAAACACCGAAACTAAACAATATTATTGTTTATCTCTAAACAAACAATAAAAACAATAAATAATATTAATAATA
>NW_004797386.1:1226828-1228768 GCF_000002075.1 Aplysia californica
TATAAAATCTAATATCTAAAAAAATAGTATGTAGATTTCTAAGCTATTACAGGGGTAGCATTCCATTATCCATATAATTATAATTATTATAAAACAATAGAAGGCAATAGAAGGCTACTATAATAATAGAGTATACAGATCTTTAGGGCCTATCCTATATTTGCAGTGAAGGATTCACCAGTCAGACTGGGCCATAGGTAGGCTATCCTAGGGCGGTGGTACTATCACGATAATATTATAAAGTAGTAGTAGTAGGCCTATTATTGCCTTTATGTAGCATGTAGCCTGAAAGCCGTGCCAACCCAAAAAAGATTTTTAAAACTAAAAAATTGTTGAAGTTGTTGGTCCCAACAAGTCCGAGAGGAGAGATCGTTTTGGAAACTATTTAGGGCCTAGATCTAGGATCTATATGAAATAAAATTCCGAAGCATTATATTCCTCCAGTGAGCCGTCCCATGTACGGCACAAAGGGCGCATGCCATTCTTGAAACTCATGCCTTTCCCAGCGCCCCCTCAGCGAACGGGCAAGCTTTGGCCCCCTGCCGACATTACTGGCATTCCGCGAATACCTGCGGCGACATGGCGCACGCACTCAACCACAACGTACACACACTCTGCTACTACACACGATCACAATCGACATCACAAACACTCCCACTAAACCCACAAGTTTCGAAAAAATACTTTTCGAGCAAGCAAAAATGGTCCCCCAAAAAGTATCCACCATATATCGTTAGTCCAACAAGATCCCGTGGGCGGACTGGCAGGCAGAGTAGCTGTTCTGTAGATCTAGCCTGTAACTGTAGTAACGTTACCGTTAGTGTGGATGAAATAAAGAACTGCTTCGCAGCGGTGCTAGATCTAGAATCTAGATTTACAGACTGTCGATCGCGATCCGTCGAATTAAATGAAACAAATTCAAAGAATTATAGAATCTGAGGTTTAGCCAAAAAGTAAAAACATATTGAACAGTCATGGTTATATTGTTGTACCATTCCACCACAGAGACGATTCTCACAATTCAATTCATTCATAAAGTCAGGGGGCGGGGGAGATAATCAGATCAATTTCTTCACCCCCGATACAGCATCGACTCGGGGTTTGTGTTGTCGCTAGTCTCAAAGTACAAGAATAAAGAACCACAACTGAACTGAAAAGCTGACACACTTACCACCAGTAGTCCGACTTGATGTCTCAACCATCGAAGCTGCCCGCGACAGGACATCCAGTGGCGACTCCATCACGTTGGATTCCATGCCACATTCAAGAACCAATATCTCACTGCCGCGTTTTCACCAACTCCTTATTCACCCTTCAACCCGACATAACATAATAACATACGTTTCGCCGATCAATTGAAATCTCTGTGAAAAGTCGGGTCACTCCCTTGTTTGTGATAAACGCCAGAGTCTGTGAGTACGTTTTTTTCTCACGCGCGAATGAACCCGAGTTTCGGCGAGTCGAGAGAACAAAGTCTGTGAGCAACATCGGCAAAGAATGACAAGAATTTTGCTAGGTCACATGACCGGTCCATTGTCACGTGACCGATTTCGGCAGCCATTCTGGGCCACGCATCTGTGCGCAGAGGTTGCGTTGGTCTAACTGATAGCATAAGCCCTGTACAGTGCTGACTTTTCACCTTATAAACCGCAGAGAGATCGTGGTTTTCTGCGGTTGTGCACGATTAGAAATGTTTGTGGTTGTTGTTGTTCACTGGGCCGTTGTGATAATAAGAGCTAAGCACAGAAACCGCTTGTAAAGGATTAGGCCTACGCAATGATATTATATAGAATTTCGTTTACTTTAAAAGGGGACTGATTTGGTCAGAAAATAATATTTTAAAAAACAACGGAATGCTAAGTCGATAATACTCAACATACATAGGCCTTGTTCTACTCTGTCTCTATCTTTGTTGGTCTGTCCGTCAGTCTGTCCCCCCC
>NW_004797386.1:1229235-1230810 GCF_000002075.1 Aplysia californica
CTCTCTCTCTCTCTCTCTCTCCATTCACTCTCTCACTTTGGATGTCTGTCTGTCTTTATCTCTGTGTGTGTTTGTGTGTGTGAGAGAGAGAGACAGAGAGAGAGACAGAGAGAGAGAGAGTCCCTCCCTCTCGTTACGCTTTCTCTCATTTTTTTCTCTCTCTCCCTCTCTATCTATCTATCTATCTATCTATCTATCTATCTATCTATCTATCTATCTATCTATCTATCTATCTATCTCTATTTAATATTTATCTCTATTAATATTTATCACATTCCCCCCCCCCTCCCTCTCTTTCTCTCATTTTTTACCGTCACCTAAGCCTTCGGGGGCCTAGCCTATCACCCATCCTTTCAGTAAGTTCCATTTTCTGAACTCGGTGAAATAATATGGGTTTAACACCCTTATCAACACTAATAGGTTATTTAAGAGGCGGGATCTCCGAGTTTAACGCCCCTCTCCGAAATGACCGAGCCAAGTGGGAAATTCGTGTAAAGTGCCTTTTACAAGGACACAACATCAGACTGAGCCGAGACTCGAACCCCCGAACTCGCAGTCTCATGATTACGAGTCTGGCGACCTAACCCCTACGCCACCGACACCACTTCCATTCGCTTTACAGTCTATAATAATATTATTACCCTAGTAGTAGGGTGTTTCATGAAAAATTCAGAGGCGTCTAAAATGAATTCTATCATATCTAATAGTAACGAGCTCTTTGGTACAAACACATCATCATCATCAATGCCTTTCACCCCTGGCAGGGTATAGGCCACATACAAGCTCCTTCCATTTATCTCTGTCCTAAGCCATCCTTCCAAGCTCGTTCCAAGTGAGCTTCATTTCTCTCATGTCCCTTTCTACGCATCTCCTCCATGTTTCCCGTGGCCTACCCCTGCCTCGTGCTCCCTGTGGGTTCCACTGCAGTGACAGTCTTGTGATGTTTCCGCTGGGCTTTCTTAAGGTGTGTCCCATCCATCGCCACTTTCTTAGTTCTATTTCTACTTCTATATCCTTCTGTCCTGTCCTTTCCCACAGCTCTTCATTTCTTATTCTATTCTGCCACTTAATTCAGTACTGTCTTCGTTGTCTTCCAAGTTTCGCAGCCGTAGAGGAGCACAGACTTGACGTTGGAGGTACAAACACAGCTCACTTTAAATTTTTACAATCTGACAATGATCAGCGGAGATATGAATCTTTGAAATCTGAAAATTTGATTGCTTTCGTAGAAATAAAACAAAAGGCTTCGTAGACCCAAAGATTCTCTACTGGTTGTGGATCTTTGGTACACACTACAGTCAAAAACATCATTGGCTCCCCACCATGCATACAATGCAAGCAGCTGATATAAATAAGTGCTTCAACATTAATAAACTGACAAGACATGATAGGATTCGAACCCACGACCTTTCTGTTGCGAGCCTAACAGCCTAACCACTGGACCACCAACACCACTATCTGTCTCTTCCTAACTATTATCATGTTCTTTTCCTGGATCAACTCCAGATTGACTCAAGGAAAATGATGTCTCTCTCTCTCTTCCCCTTCTCTCTCTCTCTCTCTCTCTCTCTCTCT
>NW_004797386.1:1232053-1233214 GCF_000002075.1 Aplysia californica
AGACAGACAGACAGACAGACAGACAGACAGACAGACAGACAGACAGACAGACAGAGAAAGGGAGAGAGTGCAAGCACACAAAGAGAGGGGAAGGGGCAGAATCAGAAAGAGAAAGATGGATGCGAGAGATATAGACAGAGAAAGATGGATGTGAGAGGGGGAGAGAAAGAGAGAGAGGGAAAGAGAGAGAGAGACAGAGAGAGACAGAGAGAGAGACAGAGAGAGAGAGTGAGAAAGAGACAGAGACAGATAGACAGAGAGAGTAAAGTTCAGAGAGAGACAGAGACAGAGAGAGTAACGTTCAGAGAGAGACAGAGACAGACCGAGAGAGAGAGAGAGAGAGAGAGAGAGAGAGAGAGAGAGAGAGAGAGAGAGAGAGATGAATTTAGCGAATAAAAAGATGATGTGGTAAACAGACTGAAGCAAACAAACAAACAAACAATCAAACAGACAGACAAACAAGTACGAGATATAAGGAGACAAACAAATAAACACACCGAACAACTAACAATCAATCAAACACAATCAAATACAAGTGTCTTTGTTTATACAGTTAATCTTAGGATTTCCCTCTAGCCTCTACTGTTGCGAATAAAAAAGCAACACCCCCCCCCCTAAAAAATCAACAACCAAACAACAACAACAAAAACATTTATTTCGTAGTAGGCCTATAGGCTATTCCAGAACCTCAATTCATTTATTATTATAATCAGATTGTCAGAATCCAGGTGAGTACAAAAATGTCTACCAACACAACATTTCAAGACAGTTTTACTTTTAGTAAGGTTTTACGGCGCTCGCAAGTGCATATGGTCATATTATGAGCGCCAAGGGGTGGATATGTCAACAAAGAAGTCCAAACTGGGAATCAAGCTTACTCTGCTCACCTCTCTAGTCTCAACAGCACAAGGTCTGCTTCGACTATCAAGGCACCCCGGAAATAGCAGTTCACAAGAGAGTGACACATACAAAAGAAGTAAAGAAAAAACGAAGATAGTAAGGGTGAGGAAAGAAAAAAGCAGCAGTTCCCCCTATAATATGTTGTTTCGTCAGAGTATTGTATGAACATGACATTGATAAAAATAAATCAGCCCATTTACAATTCTACTGTGCCCCTTTGGAAATGGCCTGAAGACAACTTCAGTCAGTAGCACTGCCGGG
>NW_004797386.1:1233381-1235811 GCF_000002075.1 Aplysia californica
GAAAAAGTCGACGTACAAAATAATAAACGTAGAGTGATTTTGAAGGTCGCCAGTCGAATGACCGGATGTGTGAGGAATGCAATAATGGCAAGGAGTTTAATAATAATAATAATAAATAATAAATGACATTTATATAGCGCTCAACCCCGAATAAAGCACACAGGCTCTGAGCGCTTTACAATACAGTACAACGTACAATAGTAACATAAAACGTTGTGTTCTGACTAAAGAAAATTATTCCAAATATTCATCTTATTAATTTAAAAACAGAAACGACTTCAGCTGACATTTGAATGAATCAAAAGATTTGATCTCTCCACAGAATTCTACACTTAGTGTAGAATTCTGTGGATCTCTCTCAAAGTACTTGGTAAAGCATTCCAGATCTTGGGGCCATGGTATTCAAATGCCCGTTCAGTGTTCACCCATTGTTTTAAGTTTCATAGATGGTAAAATACATTTCTTTTTGTCAGCTGATGACCTTAAACTGCGAGTTGGAAAGTACAGTCTTAACAGATTTGATAAATATGATGGTGCATTATCATTCTAACATTTGTGACATATGAAGGCCAACTTGTACACAATCCTTTTCTCAACAGGAGGCCAAGGCAAAGTTCGTAAAAGAGGTTTAGCAGAGTCTCGCTTTCTTTTCCGTAAAACTAAACATGCTGCATTGTTTCGGACAGTTTGAAGTCTTTAAACTTTCTCCAGCGATACAGTAGTTCTAAGCTCCTTGGATAATAGACAGTGTAGATTTGGAATCGTCGACTGAAAACGCGTAATTGGTTTTGAGGCGACGAGTCGGGCGATCGGTTTGTGCCACGATAGCCGCTTTGCGCTCTCAAGCTGGCGAGCAAACCGACAACACCGATCCGATCCGATCGTGCCAATGGACACCCGGTACAGATATTAATAGAAATATATCGCCAGTTGTCTTGTGTGTAGGATTCAAGACCTCTCAACACAGTAACCTACGATGCTGTCGGCACTTGAAACCGTTAAAAAAGGAATGGATGTTTGTTTGTTTTATTTAGTAGACGAGTGGTGTTACGGCGCTCGTAACTGTATAAGGTCATAAGAGCGCCAAGGTGTGGATGTCGACAGAGAAGTCCTTACAGGGAATCAGACTTACTCTGGTCACCTCTCTAGCTTCAACAGCACAAAGTCTGCCTCGACTATCAAGGCACCCCGGAAATAGCGGGTCACAAGAGTATGACAAACATACAAAAGAAGTAGAGGTAAAATGAGGATAGTAAGGATTAGAAAAGAAAAAGCAGCAGTTCCCTGTTGCAGTTCAAGCACAGTTATGAGCATGACATTGACGAATCAGCCCATTTACAATTACAATTCTACTGTGCTTAAGTGAATGTGTTGTAAATGGAAAGTTTTGCGTTCAGTAACTTCGTGCTCTGGTCAACGTTTTTTCCCCCCCCCCCTTCTATTATTAGCATTATTGTCAAATCTGACACAAAGATCGGGTTTTATTAGTTTTAGTAAGAGTTTTACGGCACTCGCCACACAATAAGGTCATATAAGAGCCGAAGATTAGAAGTGTTACAAGAGAGTAACAAACACAAAAAAGAAGGAGGATAGATAAAGACGATAGATGTGTGATAGGAAAGCAGAAGCAAACCACACCAGAGCACCCGCCAGCCACCCATACAAAGATCGTGTATACATAGTAGAGAATCTTTGAGAGACACAACAAGGAGGGCTATTTCCAAGTGTAGTGTGCACAGAAGCTGTCATTATTTGTGAGGCAGAGTGGTGAAATCAGGCAAAATAATGAAACTGAAGAAACTGGCTTTTTCCGCAGATTTGGGAATTTTTATATTTTGACTCAACACCTTCCATGTCCATTAAAGAACACATTTCTGCGTGGATATCCCTGAAAATGTTGATTAAACTTATAAAACGTGTAAATTTTCTGTATAGACAAGTATATTTATTCTACTTTGATAACGTATACTTGACAAATACTGATGTGACAGAACAAAGAAAAAACTTGTTGACTAGATAGACAAATAGATTAGTTTAATGAAAAAATAATCATAATACATACATCATACATGATATATCAGCAAATACAGACGTGCGTGTGCAGAGACTTTCACCCTCCTTACAACAAACATCCTTTTGTAGCACACTGTTGTTTTTAGTTTTAGTAAGAGTTTTACGGTATTTGCAACACAATAAGGTCATAAAAGTGCCAACGATTAGAGGTGTTACAAGAGAGTAACGAACACCGAAAAGGAGGGGAGATAAGGACAATAGATGTTTGATAGGAAAGAAGAGGCAAACCACACCAGAGCACCTGCTGTTTATTTTGAGAATCGCACAACAAGGCGTCTAACACCCAGAGCACACTGCCGATTGGATCCATCGGATTGAGTTGCGGCCAGCCAGATTTTCCTTCATGTATGGAGGGGG
>NW_004797386.1:1235911-1251244 GCF_000002075.1 Aplysia californica
CGGCGGCGGCAAAAGCTACCATTTTGGCATAATAAAATACGACCTGATTCGAATCACCATCTTGAAATTGAAAAATATAAGCATTTGATTTTGAAAGTTATTTATAATCAAATATAGTTGACATCTGTCATATGTGGTAAAAAATGGTAGCTTTTGCTCTATCCTGTCACCCATGTGTTCAAATTCTCTAAGTAAGTTTTTACCCTGTCACTCATGTGTTCAAATCGAAATTGAAAAATAAAAGCATTTGATTTTGTAAGTAAGAATCGAATTTAGCAGAATTCTGTCACATGTGGTAAAAAATGGTAGCCTTTGCTCCATCCACAAAGGAACATCTGACTGGCCCCCGACTCAATCTGCCGATGAATCCGACTGGTAGCATGAGCACCGGGCGTAATCATTTGTGAGGCATCGTGGTGAAATCAGGCGCTCAACAAAATAAAGAAATTAGAGACACAGGCATTTGTCTGCCAGTTTGGCAATTTTTAGCGAATTTTTGTTTTTTGGCTCAACTCCATTTATGTCAATATAAAAACATGTTTCCATGTGAATTTTACAGAAAAACGTTGCTTAAAGGCACAAAATATGTCATTTTTCTATTTTCAAGGACTCTTTAGCTATTGGATTTACCAAACTCTGGTTGCCATTCTCTCGCTAAATTCACCACTGAAACCAGGAGACCTCACCTCTTTCAATTGCAAATATCTTGATTTCTATTCAAGATAAGTTGGGTTTTTTTTTTTCACTGAAAGCAACGCAAATAAAATATAAGCTTTCAGATGATACCAATAACTCTACATGCCCAAAAACCGACGAGCGCCTGATTCGACCACGCCGCGATACATTTGTCCCCAGGTGGCACTGCCAATCTCCTGCTGTGGCAAATCCCCGGAACCTGCAGGTCTTTACAGTAGTGTTTCAAAAGGAGGAAACATTTTTTTTCGTAAGAGTTTTACGACACTTGCAGCACAACAAGGTCATATAAGTGCCCAAGAATAAATGTGTTACAAGAGAGTAACATACATAAGAAAGGAGGGGAGATAAAGACGATAAACGTTTGATAGGAAAGAAGAAGCAAACCACACCAGAGCACCCGCCAACAACTACACTCTGATGACTTGACAATAAATAATTCAAATAAAACATATATATATTATATCAGAACAGACCAACTATCAAAAATGGCATTCACTCGTTCAAGTGCACATTCCAAAAAAACTTGACGTCAAGCACAATAAAAATTCATCAACACAATTGACAATACAGATGATGAGAAAAGGAACACAAAGACACATTAAAAAGTGATATAAAAGTGCTGGGGGAAGGCAAGGATTACCTGTCAGTTGGAGCTAAAGACCTAACACATACAGACAAAAGTGAGACGTGTGGACAAAATGAGTTACTTCTCGCAATCCGGAAATGGAGATATCGGCCAAAAATTGACATTAGGCTCAAATTTGTAGATTTTCCATTGATGCCATATTCTTTAAGCATGGCATGCCTTTTATTATTTCATACTTATAAATTGTAAAAGCTTCACCTCTATAAGTGTGATGTACTGATTTCATAGGGCTTGAATTCGAGATGTAACTAATTTTGTCAGCAAGCTTCACAAATATATTAGCTTCCATGGCGATAAATGTACACAATAACCCTCTCCAATCATCATAGAGAGAAATATGGCAAGTAAGAAGTAGGTTGCAGTAGTGCACAGCAAATTCAACGAAACTTGGCTGTGACCTTCAAAATGAAATCAGTTGTATTGTGCCAAAATGGTAGTTTTGCCCATCCATAAAAGACATTCTGGCAGGCCACTACTCAATCAAACGAATCCGACTGGCAGTCTGTACTGTGTATAAGCTGTTGTACCTAGGGCCAGAGGTTAGGCCAGTTACTTACTGCAGATAAACAAGTGAAGACTACAGGGGAAAAAGGACGGCAGTCTCAAACTGAAAATCGTGAGGGGAACCAATTTTGAACGCTTGTTGACTCAAAACTGTATTTCTGTTCAACTGTTGGTTGATTACTGTCGTTAGATTTCCCATCCAACAACATTTAACAATAAACAACCAGTCAAACAAATATGAAGTTAGGAGTCCACAAGCTTTTAAAATTGGCACCCTCACAAATTCCAGTTTGTGACTACAGTCGTCTTTCCCCCTGTAGACTTCAAGCGGGTTGTGATTGAAAAAAAACCAACACCAAAGAGTTCTGATCGAGTACAATCACTCCAGCGACTCCATGATACACGACGTGTAGGCCTATGGTGACTATCACAGTGTAAGTACAGGAGAGGGCTCGGCAATTCTGCCGTGCCAAGGCAGACCGACGTATCTGCAAAAATTAATTTTTGCATCTCCATTTAGATTAAATGGACGCCTATACTCATTCTGCATCTTGTGTCTTAGACAAAAAGACGTATCTGCACTACAAATAGGATATTTCACTATGGCAAAAACACGTAACTGAAGGGCAATGCCCATATTTCCAATGGCAACGCAACGTAACTCAAAATCATAAAAAGTGCAGACACGTCGCTCTGCCTTGGCACGGAAGAATTAACGCCTGCTCCAACCAACTGACTGACTGACAGAACATAACAACAGGAGATTCGTGTGTGCAGAACCCTTTAGAAAAAGTACAGTGAGCGTGGTCAAGACACAGAAAGAGGCTGTCCCCGTTGTTTTATGCACCACGCATACTTAAGCAAAATTTGATCATTTTCCGCATTATTTCTGATTGTTTTCCTTTATCATTCTTCGTTAAAATAAACAGAATCGCATAATTTCACATTTTTGGGCTCAGTTTGTATAATTTCAGAATTTTTCTTGCATAAAAAGATGGGGACAGAAGAGGGCTGGGAGGATGTGTAACTGTCCAAACATTACAGTGTCTTTTTAAAAAAAGTTTTAGTAAGAGTTTTACGGCATTTGCAACACAATAAGGTAATATAAATAAGGTAATATAAGAGCTGAAGATTAGAGGTGTTACAAGAGAGTAACAAACAGAAAAAAGAAGGGAGATAAAGACTATAGATGTTTGATAGGAAAGAAGAAGCAAGCCACACCAGAGCACCCGCCAACCACCCACACAGTGCCTGTTTGCTTGAGTAAAGAGAATTACGAACATCGACACAATATATATGAAAAATTTAGTGCTTGGAAAATGGACAGATGGAAACAACAGAGAGAAAGAATAGAAGTAGGACCTGACAGAGGCGCCCTCCAACCACCCGCCATTACAGTAGTGCGACAGAATGACAACTATTCATCACTTCATCTCCTTACAGTAAACAAAGGTGAGTCTTGTTTAAGTTATGGTACATAAATTGCATTACTGAATGTGTCAGTATTTGAAACAAACAAGCAATAGGACAAAAATAAATTATAAAACAACATAAATCCCCAACATCCCCCCCTCCCCTCCAAAAATAAACACACAAAAGGAAAAAATAGCCAATCGTCCCCTGCCCACCCCCCCCCCCCCAAGGGTGAGTAGAAAGTATCATTCTATGTCGTCCCCTGCCCCCCCCTGAGGTTGAGAAATCGTAGAAAGTATCAGTCGATGTCGAAGTCGCTGCCACTGTCCTCATCTTCCTGCAGGGCTCCTCGGATCTCCCCCGTGGTTTTGTCGCGGATCACGTACATCGACTCTTTGGACGGGAGGAAACTGTGCCTGGGGAGTAGAAAAAAAATACACGTAAGTATACGAGTGAATACATGTATACGGGTGGGGAAGAAAAATATATATGCAAACAGGTGGGGAAGAAAAATACAAACGAGGTGCAGCATGGTGAAGTCAGGCACTCGTCAAAATAATGAAAGTGAAGAAACTGGCATTTTCCCGCAGGTTTGGGAATTTTAATTTTTTGGTGAAACTGTTTTAGGTCCAAAGAAAAACACATTTCCATGTGAATTTTACTGAAAAGCATTGATTAAAGGTACAAATTATGTCCTTTTTCAGTATTCAAAGACTCTTTAGCTATAGGAGTTACCAAACTTTGGCAGCCATTTTCTCGATAATTTCACCACTGAAATCAGGCGACCTCACTTCCTTCAATCGCAAATATCTTGAATTCTATTCAAAATAAATGGATGTTCGTTTCACAAGAAGCAAGGCAAATAAATCCGCTTTCTGATGATACCAATAACTCCACATCTCTCCTCCTTCTCTTTTTTGCAGGCTACTCGGTAGAACCATCTCCAATCTTCGGCATTTATATGCATCCTAGTGTTGCAAGTGTTGTAACACTCCTACAAAAACATCAAACTGAACAAGAGCCGGGCTCCTTCACCAAAGCAACAGGCACTTATACAACCGTATTGTGGTGCAAGCGCCGTAAAACTCTTACTAAAACTAAAAAACAGGGATGTAATCAGGTTTTTGAAAAAAAAAGCCGGAAAAATATATGGTGCGCACGCACTGACTGAAATAAGAATACAGTGAGACAAAATTATATTTGTTTCTTTCCCTCTATTACATCAAATAATCTCTATTTAGTATATATATATTATGTATTATTTATAGCCATAATCAGACAGACACCGGAACAATCAGTAGGATGCCTTGCGGGCTTTGGTGCTAGGGGGAACTGAGCACTTATGGACCTGTCCGGTGTGCAATGACGTTGTTGCCCAGGACAGGCAATACAGGCAATTATTTATAGTAGACTTCTGTTAAAAGCTGGGGCCCAAATGGCAAGTCGGCCGGAAAAACAGGAAAAAGCTGGAAGATTTACATCTCTAAAAAAAACGCAAAGCAACTTACTCCTGGAGAAAACTCTCGATATCGTTGGCGTAGAAATCGTCTCCAAACTCCTGGCCCAGCCTGATGAAGTTTCCGATCAGCTCCTTGTTCTTGTAGACGAGCAATGCCGGCACTCCCTCCTCCGACTGGGGACGCAAACATCTGACGTGTGAGCTTTTTAAAATCTTTTTCTTTCGGGGATATGATCTGATTTTCATATTTTTTATATGATGTATTGTGGGCACCAGTTAGAAAAAAAACAAAGACGCAAAAAAGGAAAAAAAGGAAGGAGGAAAGAAAGAAGAAAAACAAAAGAAGGAAAGAAGGAAGAAAGCAAGAAATAAAGAAAGCATGAAAGCAATAAAGGATGAAAGAAAGAAAAGAAAGAAAGCAAGAAAGAAAGAAAAAAAGAAAGAAAGAAAAAAAGATGACAATTTCAAGGTCACAGAAAACTTATGAGAATGAAGGAGTAACGAGTATGATGTCCCTTTTCTGGGGAAGCAAGTATTTGGTTTATTATTTTATTGTTCTTTTTATTGAGGGGACTTGATTTGATTTTCATATATATCATATCGTGTATTGTGGTCACCAGTTAGAAAAAAAGAAAGAAGGAAAAAAGGAAGGATGAATGAAAGAAAGAGAGAAGAAAAAACAAAAGAAAGAAGAAAGCAAGAAAGAAAAAAAAAAGGACAATTTCATGTTCACAGAAAGCTTGTTAGAATGAAGGAGTAATGAGTACGATGTCCCTTTTCTGGGGAAGCAAGCATCCGGTTTATTATTTTATTGTTCTTTTTACTGAGGGGACTTGATTTGATTTTTGTACTGTTTATTGTGGGCGTAGGTTAGAAAAAAAGAAATAAGGAAACAAGGGAAAAAAGGAAGCATGAAAGGAAGAAAAAAAGAAAGAAAGAAGGACAAAAGAAAGAAGAAAAACAAAAGAAGGGAAAAAAAAGCAAGAAAGAAAGAAAAAAAGAGGACAATATTCTGGTGAGAGAAAACTTATTAGAATGAAGGAGTAACGAGTCTGACGTCCATTTTCTGAAAATTGTTACAGGATAGAGATATGATTACTACAATTGGTCACTTTTAAGGACAAGTGGGCTAACCCAGATTTTGGGGGTTTCCAGAAATCTTGACCGACACCAAAAGTAGGCATTGCCCTACCTACTGGCGAAGTTTGGTTTCAATGGTGTGTTTATTTGCTTGGTTATAGAGAAAGCTCTCCTTGTATTTTAAAGAAGAGGCAAAACTTTACCTTCAATTTTCTCAAAACAGCATTTTTTCTGGATAGCACCCTTGTGCTTAAAAAAGCGACCAATTATACATGTGTCCCACTGTGTTGGGTTTTCGATTTTCTTGTTAAGATTTTGAGGTTATTGGTGGACTTTCAGAAAAAGGATATTCCACTGTGATAAGATGCAAAGCTGAGGAACTCAAAACAATCTCCTTCGAAAAAAGATGTTTCTATCAATTATATACTATGGCAAAACAAGTAACAGCTTCATCACATTAACCAGACTGCAAAAAAACCCCAACCCAAAATGGAAGAGCCTTTCCCACAAGTAGTCGTTGTACATTTCGTTTCGAGCAATCCTCTGTAAAAGAAACCTCAAAAACAAAAACTGAAGAAGCGACTACACTTTTAACAATAGAATTCTCTTTAATTAAGTTTTTAAAAAACAAAAACAGCAGAACTAAACTGACGAGCGATTCATTAATTGTTTATTATTACAAATATAAAAAAACAAAAAACTTACAAATTTGAAACTCATCCGAGCGTCTGAAGCGGACAGGCGGCAGAACTTGATGGTTGGATACTCGTTGGCCAGGCAGCCCAGACACCCGTTCATCGTCTCACACGCAGGTACATGCTGACAATAGAGAAGACGAAAATAGTTACTGTTGGGTGTTGATTTTGCTATCAAAAGTATACATTTTAAAAAAAACCCACAAGTTAACAAAAAGTAAAAAAAAGTGGGTGGTTGGCGGTTGCTCTGGTGTGGTTTGCTTCTTCTTTCCTATCAAACATGTGTCGTCTTTATCTCCCCTCCTTCTTTTATGTGTTTATTACTCTCTTTTAACACCTCTAAACTTATATGACCTTATTGTGTTGCAAGTGCCGTAAAACTCTAACTAAAACTAAAACAAGTTAAAAAGTTATAAAGTTAGAGAATTCAGCATTGCCACTGCCACAGCTAAGTACGACGCCAACTAAGCATATAGTAAACAATACAGTCAAAATTGTCTAGGATGGCCCTCTTTTGTCGAGGAGTAAAGTTGTTTTAGTTAGTTTTAGAAGAGGTTTTACGACACTCTCAACTGCATAAGGTCATATATGAGTGCCAGAAGATTAAAGTTGTTATAAAAGAGTAACAAAAAAAAAAAAAAGAAGAAGGGTAAATAGTATGATAGATGTTTGACAGGAAAGAAGAAGCAAACCACACCCAGAGCACCCGCCAACCACCCACAAAAAATCTCTACCTAGAATTAGAAAAATCTCTACCTAGAATTAGAAAAATCTCTACCTAGAATTAGACTATGTCATTCCTGAAAAAAAAAGGGAGCTATGATTTACCCATCAAAAATTGTTTATAACGGACAACAGCGACGTACCTGTTCAAAGATGTGTACAATGATTGTGACACCTGGATTCTCCCCGTCCACTTCCTCCAGGAAATTGTGAGCGGTCAGGGAGATGAGCTTGCCAAACTTTGGGCTGTCAGAAGAATTTAAAGAAAAAAGAAAGATGGACCACATATATATTGTACAGTGCAGGCTCTGATGCTGACTGCTTTACAAATGCAATAGCATATATATATATATATATATATATATATATATATGTATGTATGTATATATATATATATATATATATAGAGAGAGAGAGAGAGAGAGAGAGAGAGAGAGAGAGAGAGAGAGAGAGAGAGAGAGAGAGAGAGAGAGAGAGAGAGAGAGAGAGAGAGAGAGAGAGAGAGAGAGAGAGAGAGAACTTTGTATTCCGACTAAAAATTTAGACATATAATCTCTGTAATCTAAAAACAGAAATAACTTGAGCTGACTTTTGACACATCAGTGAACATAACATTGATCCTTGAGATCCTTGCCAATACACCCAAAATTTTCAGGCATGTCTTGGCCTTCTAGTCCAGCAGGTAAAAATCGTTTCACTTCATGTGACATGTGAAGTTAGCGCATCTTCCCGACATTAAAATGGACAAAAATGATGTCATAAAGGGCCTTCCGACCACACTTGAAGATGAGGAGATTGAGCATGACTATGCGCCAATCTTACGACTTGAAGAGCTGAGTGTCTTCAGAGGAAGTGGCAGAACCAGCACGGTGCAGGGGATGGAAAGACGGGTTATTAACCAATAAAACACTGGAACAATCAGCAGATGGACTCTAAGGTGGATATTGGAGCAGGGGAGCGGAGCACGTATAGCAATGCCCAGAGTGCTAGGATGTTGGTCCCAGGATCAACTAATCAAGTAAGAAAGTAATCAAGTTGACAATACACCCCAAATTTTCAGGCATGACTTGGGTCTTCTTGTCCTACAAGTAAAAATTATTTCACTTCATGTGACACGCGTAAAGTTAGCGCATCTTCCTGAGAGCAACAATTAGATCTAGAACAGAACGATTCACTTACATTTCTGCCAGAGCATGTCTCATCTCTTCTATCCTTTTCAGTCGATATTCCTTGAGAAACTCATCTTCCAGATCTTCCAACTGCGCCAGAAATTCTGCATCTGCATCTTTCTCCTCCTCATCATTTAACTGATGAAAGAAAATTACATTTGTAAACTAAAAAAACCCCCAAATAAACATAAATATATTTTTAAATACAAAGAAATACATACATACATAAAATGTAAAGTTGTTCCCGCATCCGATCCGGACATTGGGGATTGCCCTGTCAGTGAGACAACTTCTTGGGCCTTCGGCATATTGTGATAGGGTGGCCAGTTCCTTCCCCAACTCGAAGTCAGGTACCCATTACTGCTGGGTGGACAGGAGGGGGCGAAAAAATATGTGTCCGAACCAAGGCTCGAGCCTTGACTTTCCGCTTCAGAGATGAGCGCACTAACCGCTTTGCCACCGCACCCTCACATACATACATAGAAGAATAAAAATTAAAAACTTGAAAATAGATTCCCTCTGTGCATGTTCCTCATCATGTGTGCTAGGTAGAGCGTATGTTTTTATAAAAAGGGAATCAGTCCAAACAAAGGATAAAGCTACAAAGACAGTCCACGCTTGCATGCTAATTAAACACAAAAGTTGTTGTCATACATTAAAAATAACTTACATGAGATCGGCAAGTCAGAGTGAGTTTCTTTGCTAAACTCAGCTTGTCTTTCTCCTGTTCCTCTCTTTTCTCAGTCTCCAATCTCTTGAACTCTCTCCAGTCCTTCAGCACACCTTTGGGTCCAGTCTGAACATTTTTAGAAAAATAAAAAAAAGGGGGGAGGGGAGAAAATTAAAAATTAAGTGGGTGTGAAAAAAAAAGTTTGGGGCAAAAGATAAGACCCCCCCCCCTACTGACTTTATGTATTCCAATGAAGGATTTGGGCTTTGAGGTAAAATTCAAAAGCAACTTGTGATGTCACATTTAAGAACCCCCCCCCCCCAACCTCTTAATAAAAATTGAAAACAATAACCTTCAGCCTCATTACAGATGCAGAGATGAATATGGTTATCTTCAAAAGCTTGGAGTTAAATCTGAACTGCAGCAAAACAAAACTGAAAAAAAAAAAAGATAATAATAATAATAGACTGCATTTATATATAGCGCTCTATCCCACACTAATTCCAATTAATTCATTATAAAATGATCCCCGTTGACAAGTCATGACTAATTCTGTTTGCTGACTCACATTTGTGACTATTCCATTGTTCTCCGCCTGGCGGTCTCCGTCAGACCAGGCCGAGGAATCTTTGATGACACGGGAATTGTTGACGTCTTCGTCGTCCCTCTCATCTGAATCTTCTCCATCACTCTCTTCACTACTGCTGCAGTAGTAGTGAACTTTCTCCCCTAGCAGTTTATCGTCGAGACTTAAAGACATCGTTGTCGTCAAAACAACTGGACACACAGGTTCCGATAAATCTGGGAAAACAAAACATTCGTACCAGAGACGTTAATATTTATGTGGCAAAGAGTGATATAACGAAACTTCTTTGACAAGAGAGGCAAATTTCCTGAAAGTGAATACTTCAGAGTTTTGATATAAATCCTGTCAAGTTTTCTACTCATATTTACTGCTCCTTGCAATGAAATCAACAATGAATTCTGGAGTCCAAAAAGAATTTGACTATTGCAACATGCAGGATTTTTCTTGGTAGAGGACATTCAGGATCTGACAGTGACATTGGGCTTGACACACTTTAACTTTGACTGAGTAGGAAATTCCACGACATAAACCATCCTTCTCAGTACGACACTTATTTTTATGAGAGCCATTATATTTCACTGGGGGACAGGGTTGTAACTAACATATCTCATGTCTCTACATTTCTCCAAACCATAAGCAAATACAAACATGTAAAATTACACCATACTGCGACTTACCAGATTTTTTTTCTAATGAAACATTTTAATTAAAAAAACTACAGTGTGGTGCTATTTCTCAGTAGCCATACGATTTACTTACGAATGTATGTGAATCTCTAGCAATCATTGGTAAGCTGGAAGAATGATTACTTCTTGAGACAACCTAATTTCAACGGTAGGCTACTCTTTTAATTGTCCATTATACCGGTAAGGCACCGTACCGGTAATTATAACATGTTTGGCATACAACTACAATTTAGCAATGACCACGAAAATCCTTTTTTTTGCCAGAAAGTGTTTGCAAATAGGTGCATTTTGTAGCTTTATCTTCACAGAGCATGGAACTTTTTGAATTTTTGAAATCCATCAATAAACAAAAAAGTTACAGATTTTTTAATCAATTAATTTCTGGTACACTTTTATATAATGAAAAACCCCCAAAATATGGGACGTTCTTTGGTGAGTTTTGAGACAATATTCGTCATAACTCGCTCATTTCTCGGAGTATTTAAAAGAAACTTGGCAACCCAGTACATTTTGTAGTGCAGAATCTAGTCCTGCTTTCAGATTTTTCATAGCTTTCCTATTTTTTGAGTTATGAAGACGTTTATAGGTAAAAATGTGGCGGTTTCCGGTGCGTTTTGAGAAAATATTTGTCATACCTCGCCTATTTCTTGGAATATGTAAATGAAACCTGGCAGTCTAGTACATTTTTTAATGCAGAATCTAGTCATGCAGTCAGATTTTTAATATCTGTCATACTTTTTGAGTTGTAAAGACATTAACAGGTAAAAAAAGTGGCGTTCTTTAAAGATTTACAAAGATTATCAGTCATATGTTCTCCCAAAGTCATGATAATAATAATAATAGATAGCATTTGTATAGCGCATATCCCCGCTCAACAGCAGGCTCTATGCGCTTTACACTATATTATTACCCCAGCAGACCATAGAACATTCCGAAACATTCTCAGCTTCCCGGGAAGCATACAGTGCAAGCAGCCGATTAAGCGCTCAAACACTAACAAACTGACAAGATCTTTCGCTGTCTATAGCCGGGTACCCATTCCCACCTGGGTGAAGTGAGGAAAATTCGTGTAAAGTGCCTTTCCCAAGGACACAACGTCGGGCCCCTGACGGGATTCGAACCCCCGACCTTACGGTTGCGAGTCCGAGAGCCTAACCACTACGCCACCGACGCCACAATGATATTTGAATGAAACTTGGCAACATAAAAGGTTCCTCCTTGCAAAGCAATGCTCTGGATCAATTTGTCACAAAAATGTAAGTAGAGAGCTACTAATAAATCCAGTTCTATACTAGTAAAAGCATGCATACTTTGTTATAGAAAATAAGATCGTCTCAGTGTATATCCATTGTTGGACAGTGTCCTATTGTGTGGTAGATTAAGATGCGTTCAGATAATATAGTTTACAAGTCATGGGAATATTTCGCATGTGTAGGCTACAACTCATACAATAAATGTAACATATTTACACCCCCCCCTTCTCTCTCTCTCTCTCTCACACACACACGCGCGCGCGCACACACACACACACATGCACGCGCGCACGCGTGAACGATAACAATGTATAAACGGGACTATCTTCCCAGACTGGACTAAATAAGTACCATACTCTTTAATAACAATCTTAATGCCTCACTTTTCCAAACAGAGCACACAGGACGAGTCCAAGTGTGTGCTTTCCCAAAAGGGGGGAATAGGCTTTCATAACGCAAACACAATGCCATACCACTTCTCAAGATGTTTGCTTTTCTGTTTCTATTCTTCTGTCATGCAATCAAGCAAATAAAAATGACGAGATCTATTGTATTGTGACTAAAATGCAACAAAAACGCAAGTTATCAAGGCCCCCGTTTAGTTTTCAAGTATCCTTCCCCCCCTTTCCGGTTCACATAAGCGGGGCCTCGTTTGTAGCGCCCGAGGCGACCGATGGCTGATGAAGTCACTCATTGGAAATTTCCCAGCAGCAGGTCGTCGCGCAAATGGCAATGCCGCTTTTTCCCTTAGTTACTCCCATATTTCTAAAGATTACGCGAAAACCGCTAAACACAGAAGCTTGAAATTTTAAGGGAATAAAGAAAAATGGTGTACAACGTATCAGTCAGTTTGACAAATCACAGCTCCGAAAAATCTTCAAAGCGCACCACATCAACCACTTTCACAAACGTTTTCGACTGCTTCTAGGATGGGTACAATGTTGTCAAACTGCATACTACGAGATTGACCTCTTTTCTGATTGGCTGCAAAGTTTCATTCATATCCATTCACGAGAAGCGGCGTGAGAGCGAGTTGAAGACAACAACCTTTGCGTTAGTGCGTCCCACGAAACACCCCCGCTGCGGGGGCCAAAAATCGGCAGAACAAAACGCGCTCGGTGGGCATTGCTATACAATTGATGAAGGCATTGTTGTTGATTCATATATATTTTTAAGTTAGGCCTATTCGGTATGAGTATTCTCACGCGGGGTGAGAATACTCCACATACTCCACCCGTCTGTGTAAATATGAATTGAATCACTAGGGTAGGAGTCAATTGTCTTCAGAGCTGTTGTCTTCAGTTCTACTGGGCCACATTCCTTTTTCACTGTCTCTTTTATGAGGGAAGTTTTGATGTTGGCATTCTTGATTTAGTGTTTGGGGGGAGTTCTGGTCTTAAGGCTTTCAGCATTTCTCTGTTACATGGAAGATGGTGTTTTTCAGCTAGTTCAGTGGCTGTGTCAAGTATTGATCTTCCATGAATTCGTTTCTTCGGTCGTCTCTGTTCAATTATTTTCCTGTTTGGGTGGTTTTTCTCTAGTCTTTTGTAGCGCTCACTCATCTCCATAACTGCTGCCTCTCTCCGCAAGTCCAAGGGTTCCAGGTTCGTGTGGATTTCACAAGCTGCAGTTGGAGTGGATCTCAAAGCTCCGGAGATAAATTGTACAGCTTGATTTTGGATTTTGTCGAGAGATCTCTGAGTTGGTTTGCTGCAGATTGTCAGTAAGGTAAGGTTATATTCCATGGCAGAGCGTACATAGCCAACATATAGCTGTCTGAGTGCATCCTTGTCCGCTCCCCATGAAGTGCTAGCCAGTCGTCTGAGAAGGTTTTAAGTCTCTTGTTGGCCTTGGTCTTCAGGTTCCAGATATATGGTTTTTGCATGAAGACTGTCTGTCCAGCTCGATCCCAAGGTAGGTCGGGTATCATAATTTGCTAAAGAAATGATTATACTAACCTTTAAATAGTGTACTAACAACTTTCTTGCACCTGTTATGTCTGTGCGCACATGGTCGTAACCCGTTCCCTATGCGGTCGCGCCGAGGCGTCGCGCCAAGGGCAGAACATTAACATGTTAAAATGCGAAATCTGCCTACGTTTTAGAATGAGTGACGATATCACGATATATAAACCGGAAGTTGACACACCGAAGCGGCCCTGAACATGGATTGCCTGACCTATTTTGCATACAGAGACCGCTGAGAAGCAAAATACGACAAGTGGTCGCGGGTTGGGCCAGGTACTCTAGATCTAATGGCCTTGCAACGCAATTTTTCAGATCTCAGCGTGCAAGTAAGTCTTATTCACATTTGGTGATCTTGTAGATTTAGATCTAGTTCCGTTCCTTAAAGTCCATGATCCATTTGTTTACATCCAGAGAAGAAATCCGGAAGTTTTGAAGTCCAAATAGGCCTAGAATTTATGGTAAAATTCAGGCAGGCATGACCCCCCTGACCCTCCATATTTTTATTAGGTGCCTCTGAAGCCCCCCTACTCTTGACTATTCTCGGGGCCCAAACTGACGAATAATAATTGGGGGGTGGGAACTGCCGTTCTTTGCTTGAATTTTTATTTTCTCTGGCTTTAGTAGTGTTAGTTCACTCCTCAATGATTGCCTGGCAATTCAGGGTTTCTGGCGTTCAGCTTTGGACTTTAACAAACGAAACTACAAAATCACCTCATCACATTTTTTCCCGGTAACAGGGAACAAGTTACGAAATATACAGGCCCGGTAGGGGAAATTGTTTGTGATTTCGGAAAGTTTCATCATCCTCTTGGCTCAGGGTAGACTTCGGTTTTTCTAGATCTACGGCCTAGGTCTAGATCTAAACAGACATAAACCATATTATTTTGAGGCCTAGATCTAAATGAAGATTGCGGGATGTCTTTTCGATGAACGATCATTTTAGAGTTGAAGGAATCCATTAAGACAATTTGAAGAAAAGAACAATGTCATAATTTTAATCAAGCAGTCACCCTCTCAAGATCTACTTCTCTCCCCTCTTTGTCTCTCTCTCTCTGTGTATCGCTCGCCTTTTCTTTTCATTTGTTTATCTGTCTAAATTCTTTCTACGCGACCTACTTTCCCACACTATATTTCTCTCGTTCCCTCCTGTCAACTTGGGCATGGTAATATGCTAGCACTTCCCCCTGTTCTCTCCCCCCCCCACCTTCTCTCTCTCCTCACACACACACACTCTCTCTCTCTCTCTCTATCGGATCTGGGCGCTGAAACTTTCGGAAATCACAAAAGACTTCCCATACCTGGTCTGTATACTTCGTGACTTTGTTCCCGGTTACCGAGTCTGTATACACTTCGTTTTTTTTGTTGCTGGATTCAAATATGTAGCCTTTGGCTTTGGGTAGGTTAAGGGGCGCTTTTTCGGTAGTTCCCACCCCCCTTATTTGATTGAGCCTGACCTACATCTAGATCTATATACGTTTGATTCGCGGCAAGCTAAGATATCAAACCTAACAACTGCAAAACATTAAATTGTGGTAAAATTCAGGGGGGCACGCCCCCCTGAAACCCCCCTACTCTAGGGGCCAATACCGGCGAATAACAAATGCGGGGTGGGAACTACCGAAAAAGCGCCGGTTAAGGCTGCCTTAACTTTAGTTAAGGTGGTAGGGTTTACATCTTAACCTTACTATTACTCACCTTACCTTGCCTTATAATCATCATACTAAACCAGCAAATGTGATCTTGTTACAAAAAAAACCCAACAAACATTCCCCCCCCCCCCCCCCCC
>NW_004797386.1:1251344-1255722 GCF_000002075.1 Aplysia californica
CCCCCCCCCCCCCCCCCCCAACAAAACGCGTGCAGCAGAGATCAGTGATCTTTCCGATACCTTGCCTTCCTTGTTGGCTACTCTGATTGCCCCCATCATTACAATGACAATAGCATATCATATCTCTACGATATAACCATAAATGATTCATTTCCTCATAGTTTTACCATACACTAGTCATGAGAAGCAAACCTGACAGGGAGAAAAACCATACCTTTTCTCCTTGTAGTTGCAAGACACACCTGCCTGCACCGTTTCCTGATCAACAAACAACTACAGTTTACTGAGTTTACAGATTCGTGAAATCAATTGTGGATACACATTTGATTTGCTCTTTACTTGAAGCAAGGCATGTGTGCACATTGAGCTATTTGAATGTGAGTGAGACTGTTAAGTGCTTCAAAATATTATGAAGGGGAACCAGTTAGACGAATGCAGCACCTCAGATCTCAATTTTGTCAGTGCATGAGAGTGGTAGTCAATTTATTTAATATGATCTAATCTAAGTAATTAAAAAAAAGAGTTCAGCAGATCAAAAGCTAATGAACGGAGTTTTTTCAGAATTATGTAAAAATCTGGAAGGCGGAAGAGCTTTATTCTTCTCAGAGATTCTACTTTCATTTTTTCATTGTGTACACAATTTTGTGATTAGAAGAGTAGAAAAGTGTTGAACCTTCACCTTCTACTCTGTCCCAGTCCTTTGGAATCTGTAAGGAGAAGATAAATTACGTACAGCAGTGTATTGTATGCAAAGAACGAGGCGATTGTAAAGGGCATGACTTATAAGACTTGACTTGACTTACACCATTTGGCTTGGAATCCTGTGCCGGTGGCAGTGGTGTGTGTTGTGTACTTGTGTAGGCTAGATCTTGTACGCTGACTACTTAAGTCGGGGAAACTTACACCTACCTTACACTTAGACAAGATTAACGTAAACTACTGTTTATACTGCTTTTTATTCAGGAAGGCCAGAGTGTGATTTGGCAATGTCCGTTATTTCATCTTCTGGAGGGTCATCCAGTATTCCCAAGAAATCATGGCAACCAAGTCATGTCACAATTGATACCTCGTAAGTTGTGGTCCCGCAAACTTTTTTATTTTCTAAATTTTTGTTATTCCCACTTAGACATTGGCAGCTAACATTTTACTGATTGCTTGTCTCCTTCACTAATAGTCAGGTTTGAACCTTTGTCCCTACCCAAAATCTGCATGCAGGAAATCCGAAAAGACTCCAAAAGTAAAAGCACAGAGCAGCCTCTCTATAAACGACTTCGTCAGGCCCAGAAAAAAGGTAGTCAATTGCTACCGAGTGACGCGGTGGCGGTTGACAAAAACTGACTTTTTGTCATTTGCCACCGAGTAAATTGGAGCTCTTTTGCGTTTGTGGGTAGATCTAGCTTATAAGTTATTGTGCTCGAGTGCTTGGTGTTGTGCGTTCGCCTCTGTGTGTGTGTGTGTGTCTTTCTGACCCCCGTCCCCCGATTTAAGTTCCCTGATATAACGTGAATTTCTGCTTGAGTTTGTGTGCGTTTGTGACCTTCTAGGCCTACTTCTAGAATTGCCTGTGTTGGTTCTACTCCAAAGTGTAGGCCAAGGAGAGCCTAGATCTAGATATGTCTCATTGAAAACACGCCAAGTTGGTACCGTAGCTCTAGGCTAGATGCTCGTCCAATGAAATTAGTTGAGAACAAATTGACCCATTGGACACACATTATTATGTATAAATAATGCTAAAGATAGTGTTGTTTTCAGACTTGACACCGCTTCACTCGGTGGCAATTGACGCTACCCAGAAAAAAATGTTGTTATATATATATATAGAGAGTTGTTATAGAAGAGAGGCAACTAAAAATTATATGATAGTTCTATATTAAGAAAAAATCCGGAACTGGGCGCCATGTCGCTATACAGAGGATGTCTTTCAATATCGAAGTTACAGGTGTCAATTAGTGGCATACACAGTAGTTTCAAGGAAGTTAATTTTTTTGTCTTCATGTCACTGCTCAATGTAATGTACAACTTGTAATTTTTCTTTTTTTAAAGTCTTCAATATGGCTATGATTTACAAATGGCTGTCGTTATTCTCACCTGTGGTGAAAATAAAAATAGGCTGTAGTTATTCGCACAGGGTATGTGAATACTATGGAATTGTATTCACACTGGGTGTGTGAATACTCTGTGAATACAACGAAATTTTATTCGCACAGGGTGTGTGAATACTATGGGAATTGTATTCACACTGGGTGTGTGAATACTCTGTGAATACTAAGAAATTTTATTTGCACAGGGTGTGTGAATACTATGAAATTATATTTGCACAGGGTGTTTGAATACTGCAAAATATTATTGGCACAGGAGGGCGTTTCAAAAGAAGGATGGAAATTAATTGGGCCTAGGGCCTAGCATTTCCTCATTTTTCCCCCCCTCATCACCTAGGGACAAAGATCATGTATAACAACATAGTTCACTCCTCTCTTTGAGCCAATTAAAAAATTGTCTTCAAAATTTGGTGGCGCCCTCTTCGAAAAAGTGTGGACTTTGCGAACATAGATAGTACTCTACTTGTGTGAAAAACAATAAAGTGAAATTAACAGACTGTGCTTATCCTATTCTTCTTCTGGAGAAACGAAAGAGAGCTTCAAAATTTAAAGACTCCAGCACCATCTGAAGCAATGCGCGGACTGGTAATTTGCCTTTTTTGTGCCTTTAATCAACGTTTTTCAGTAAAATCCACACAGAAATGTGTTCTTTTATGGGCACGATGAAAGGTGTTGAGCCAAAAGACAAAAATTCTATAAAAATTCCCAAACCTGCGGAAAACTGTCATTTTCTCACTTCCATTATTTTGACAAGTGCCTGATTTCACCACGCTGCCTCACATATATTGTCTTCGGGTGGACATCTTGGACAGTAGAAAATGTGCAAGAAGGGAACAGGGAAATGGCTATTTGTATCTGAGGCGATTGCCTTAGACAGGTGGCCATTAGAGTGAGCAAGTTGTACATTTATAATGCAGCATGTCGTGTGTCCCAGCCTTGGAGAGTGGTCTCTTTGCTTTCACAGGTAAAGCAGGATGCCAAGAAGCCGAAAAGTTTAATTTTCCTCTGCTTAGACCATGTTTTTAGGCAGATTAAAAAAAAAAAAAAAGAATTCCGCTTTTTGTTAAAATCTGGCTCTTGGGAATATTGGATTTTTGTGCAGCAAATTCTTTCACTTTAACAGAGGCCACTGTACTATAAGTTGTACCATTGATGATTTTTAAAAACTTTTTCCAAGGATGGGAACAATTGTGGTGGAGTTGTATTGGAAGCATGCCCCAAACACCTGCCGGAACTTTGCAGAGCTGGCGAGAAGAGGTTACTACAATGGAGTCAAGTTTCACAGAATTATCAAAGACTTCATGATTCAAGGCGGTGACCCCACTGGCACAGGTGATTTGATTTTGCTTTTTTTGTTTTAACCCTATCTGTACGCCCTGGGGTCATTTTGTACCCCCTGGGTTGTATTCTTCACATTTTAGAAGACTTCTAGTGCAAAGGTCTCTTTGAAACTTTCTGTATTTCTCAAAAAAAATCATTTTGACACACTGCTATGCAAAGCGTACGGATAAGATTTAACGTATAAATTTCCTCTTTGGAAAGTGGTGGTACAGTACAGAGTTCCCCACGTCGTATGGATACGATAGTAAAACACAACGTACGGATAGGGTTAAGAAAGTGTTTACTTCCATTTTACTTTTCATCTCAATTTCAGGGTTTTTGCTCTGAAGTTGCCAGAAAATTAGTTTTGTTGACAAAGATATGAATTTGCATTTCCAAGGACACTCAAGCTTTGGATGTGAACATACTGTGGCAGCTGTTTTCTCTTCATTTTTACTCTGACACCAGGTGACCCCCACCTCCTTCAAATTTCACATGTCTCGATTTCTATCCAAGATTGATGGGTTTTTTGTTTTTTTTTACTTCGAAAGCAAGAAAAATGAACAGGCCTAAAGATTATACCAATCACTCCATACATATATGACAAAAAATTGATGAGCGCCTGATTCCACTATGTCATGACACACATGAACTACTTCTCTTGGGCAAGCTGGAATACCAAAGGCATGGAGGATCGCCCAGATTGCACCGCTCCTGAAAAATGGGAAACCACCCGGAGAAGCGAAAAGCTACCGACCCATCTCATTAACATCATGTATCAGTAAGCTTGCGGAAAGAATGATAAACAACCGCCTCTACTGGTACCTGGAAAATACTAACAGCTTAAACCTACACCAAGCAGGCTTCAGAAAAGGCAGCAACACAGAAGATCAACTTTTTAAACTGAGTCAAAACATCCAGGATGGATTTCAGGAGAGTAAACACACCGTCGCCATCTT